>NC_135816.1:79675642-79865313 GCF_964213995.1 Mustelus asterias | reverse complement strand
CAACGCAGGTGAAGGTAGTCAAGAAGGCATACGGCATGCTTGCCTTCATCGGCCGGGGCATTGAGTTTAAAAATTGGCAAATCATGGTGCAGCTTTATAGAACCTTAGTGAGGTCGCACTTGGAATATAGTGTTCAATTCTGGTCGCCACACTACCAGAAGGATGTGGAGGTTTTGGAGAGGGTACAGAAAAGATTTACCAGGATATTGCCTGGTATGGAGAGAATTAGCTATGGGGAGAGGTTGGAGAAACTTGGTTTGTTCTCACTGGAGTGACGGAGGTTGAGGGGAGACCTGATAGAAGTCTACAGGATTATGAGAGGCATGGACAGAGTGGATAGTCAGAAGCTTTCTCCCAGGGTGGAAGAGTCAATTACTAGGGGACATAGGTTTAAGGTGCCAGGGGCAAGGTTTAAAGAAGAGATGCATGAGGCAGATTTTTTTTAACACAGGGTGGAACTCAGGGGAGGTAGTGGAAGCAGATATGATAGTGACTTTTAAGAGGCATCTGGACAAAGACATGAATAAGATGAGAATAGAGGGATATGGTCCCTAGAAGGATAGGGGTCTTTAGTTCACATGGGCAGCATGGTCGGTGCAGGTTTGGAGGGCTGAAGGGCTTGTTCCTGTGCTGTAATTTTCTTTGTTCTTTGTCACTGTATCTGTATTGATCTATCCTTTTTAACATAATTTGTCAATTCTCTTTGGCTAGCTTTGCTTTCATGCCCTTATTCAAGTTTAAAATATTAAATTTAGACTCCATCTTCTTTCCCTCAAACTGAATGTACAATTCAACATTTTATGATCACTGGTACCTATGAGGTCATTAATTCAACCTATCTCTTTGCCCAATACCAGGTTTAGTATAGCCTGCTCTCTGGTTGCCTCAAATTCCAGTTCTAAACCGAAAATATTCATAGGATCATAGAATCCCTACAGTGCAGAAGGAGGCCATTCGGCCCATCGAGGCTGCACCAACTACATTCACACCCATGCCCTATCCCCATAACCTCACTTATTTAGTCTGCTAATCCCCCTGACACTAAGGGTCAATTTATCATGGCCAATCAACCTAATCCGCACATCTTTGATCTGTGGGAGGAAACCGGAGCACCCGGAGAAAACCCACGCAGAGACAGGGAGAATGTGCAGACTCCATACAGGCAGGAATTGAACCCGGGTCCCTGGCGTTGTGAGGCAGCAGTGCTAACCACTGTGCCACTCATATTCTATGAATATTCTTCATCTGCGCTCCCTTTGCCCATCTGATTTTTCCAGTTTATATGTAGATTAAAATCTCCTGTGATAATCACTGTACCTTTCTGATGAGCTCCAGTTATTTCTTCTTTGATAGCCCGTCCTACCAGTTGATCACTGTTGTGCGAGTGGTGTACAGGCTCCCAAAGTGACTTCTTGCCTTCATGCTCATCTCTATCCAAGCCACTTTTATATCATGGTTTCCTGAAGTTGAGTCAAATCTCTCTATTATGCTAATACCATCATTAATTAACAGAGCACCCCCCCACCTTTTCTTAACTTCCCATCTTTCCTACATGTCACATACCCTTCAATATTCATGCTCCCATTCGGAGAGGCCAACTCTCCAAAAACCATCCCCCACAGACCATCCTATCCCCATAACCCCACAAATTTACCATTGCTAATCCACCAAACCTGCACGTCTTTGGACTGTGGAAGGAAACTGGAGCAGCTCAATGCAACCCACACGGATGTAGAGGACGTCCATTTCCACACAGACAGTCACCCAAGATGAGAATGGGACTCTGGACCCCGGCGCTGTGAGGTAGCAGTGCTAACCACTTTAAGAACAAAGGACAGTGCAGCACAGGAACAGGCCCTTTGGCCCTCCAAGGCTGCACTGATCATGATGCCTGCCTAAACTAAAACAGTATACACTTAGGAAATCCATATCCCTTTAGTGTTGTTCTTTCATTGTTTTTGTAACCCCGAGCCTTAAAAATATAGTAATTTACTCTTAGCTTTGGACTCATTGTCCCTTCCCTGTCATTGTCTATTTATTATTTTGCATATTAATGCCTTTCTCTTTTGCCTTGTCTCTGCTCTTTGATATACCACATCTTCCCAAATTTGATCTCTTGCCCCCACTATTTACTTTAAAATACTTCCCTACTTATGTGACTTCCTGGAACTCTGGTCCCAGCATGACGCCTCTGGCCAGCAGGGGGCTTGTCAATAGCGTGGTTACTGGAGAATGAGCAGGTCATTCCTGATCTTGACAACTCATCATGCAACATGTATCCTTGATAAATTAACCCAGTAATCAATTGTGGATCACAGTCTTAAAAATGTCACTTCACCCAGCATCCACTGTCTACAGAGCAAGATAGAGGGAGCTGTACCTGTCCTGGGAGTGTTTGATGGGCATGATGTGGAGATGCCGGTGTTGGACTGGGGTAAACACAGTAAAAGGTCTCACAACACCGGGTTAAAGTCCAACCTCGTGTTTGATGGGGACAGTGTAGAGGGAGCTTTACTCTGTATCTAACCCCATGCTGTACCTGTCCTGGGAGTGTTTGATGGGGACAGTGTAGAGGGAGCTTTACTCTGTATCGAACCCCGTGCTGTACCTGTCCTGGGAGTGTTTGATGGGGACAGTGTAGAGGGAACTTTACTTTATATCTAACTCAATGCTGTACCTGTCCTGGGAGGGTTTAATGGTGACAGTGTAGAAGGAGCTTTACTCTGTATCTAACCCCGTGCTGTACCTGTCCTGGGAGTGTTTGATGGGGACAGTGTAGAGGGAGCTTTACTCTGTATCTAACCCCGTGCTGTACCTGTCCTGGGAGTGTTTGATGGGGACAGTGTAGAAGGAGCTTTACTCTATATCTAACCCTGTGCTATACATGACCTGTGAGTATTTGTTTGGGACTGTATAGAGGGAGTTTTAATCCCGTGCTCCACCTATCCTGTGAATGTTTGATATGGATTGTGCAGTGAGCACTTTACTTTGTATCCAACTCCATGCTGCCCTGGTAGTACTTGATGGGCTCATTGTGGAGGAAGTTTTACTCTGTACCTAACCCCATACTGTTCCTGTATTGAATGTTTGATGGGAACAGTGTAGAGGGAGCTTTATTCCTTATCTAACCCTCCACTGTACCTGTCCTGTGAGTATTTGATGGGGACAGTGTATGGGGGAGCTTTATCTCTGTATCTAACTCTGTGTTGTAGCTGTCATGAGTTTGATGAGGAAAGTATAGAAAGAGATTCAATCTGTATCTGACCTCGTGTTGTGCCTGTCCTGGGGAGAGTTGAGAGGAAGCTTTACTTTCTACCTATCCCGGGAGTGATTGATGGGGACTGTGTAGTGTGAGCTTTACTCTCTATCTCTCTCTGTGCTGCGAATGTTTGAAATGACAGTATGGAGGGATTTTACTCTGTATCTAACCTTGTACTTGTCCTGAGTATTTGATGGGCCAATTTACAGGGAGTTTTACACTGTATCTGACCCGATGCTGTACAAGTCCTGCAGTATTTGTTTGTGACGGTGTAACGGGAGCTTTAATCTCTACCTAATCCTGTGCAGTACCTGTTGTAGAATCATAGAATCCACAGCACAGAGACAGACCCTTCGGCCCAAACTGGTCCATGCTGACCAAAATGCCCATCTGTAAGGTTTTGATGGGGACAGTGTAGAGGGAGCTTTACTCTGTATCTAACCCCGTGCTGTCCCTGTCCTGGGAGTGCTTGATGGGGACAGTGTAGAGGGAGATTTACTCTGTATCTAACCCCGTGCTATACCTGTCCTGGGAGTGTTTGATGGGGACAGTGTAGAGGGAGATTTACTCTGTATCTAACCCGGTGCTGTCCCTGTCCTGGGAGTGTTTGATGGGGACAGTGTAGAGGGAGATTTACTCTGTATCGAACCCCGTGCTGTGCCTGTCCTGGGAGTGTTTGATGGGGACAGTGTAGAGGGAGCTTTACTCTGTATCTAACCCCGTGCTGTACCTGTCCTGGGAGTGTTTGATGGGGACAGTGTAGGGGGAGCTTTACTCTATATCTAACCCTGTGCTATACATGACCTGTGAGTATTTGTTTGGGACTGTATAGAGGGAGTTTTAATCCCGTGCTCCACCTATCCTGTGAATGTTTGATATGGATTGTGCAGTGAGCACTTTACTTTGTATCCAACTCCATGCTGCCCTGGTAGTACTTGATGGGCTCATTGTGGAGGAAGTTTTACTCTGTACCTAACCCCATACTGTTCCTGTATTGAATGTTTGATGGGAACAGTGTAGAGGGAGCTTTATTCCTTATCTAACCCTGCACTGTACCTGTCCTGTGAGTATTTGATGGGGACAGTGTATGGGGGAGCTTTATCTCTGTATCTAACCCCGTGCTGCACCTGTCCTGGGAGTGTTTGATGGGGACAGTGTAGAGGGAGCTTTACTCTGTATCTAACCCCGTGCTGTTCCTGTCCTGGGAGTGATTGATGGGGACAGTGTAGAGGGAGCTTTACTCTGTATCTAACCCCGTGCTGTACCTGTCCTGGGAGTGTTTGATGGGGACAGTGTAGAGGGAGCTTTACTCTGTATCTAACCCCGTGCTGTTCCTGTCCTGGAAGTGTTTGATGGGGACAGTGCAGAGGGAGTTTTACTCTGTGTCTAACCCCATGCTGTACCTGTCCTGGGAGTGTTCGATGGGGACAGTGTAGGGGAGATTTACTCTGTATCTAACCTGGTGCTGTCCCTGTCCTGGGAGTGTTTGATGGGGACAGTGTAGAGGGAGATTTACTCTGTATCTAACCCCGTGCTGTTCCTGTCCTGGGAGAGTTGGTTGGGGACAGTGCAGAGGGAGCTTTACTCTGTATCTAACCCCATGCTGTACCTGTCCTGGGAGTGTTTGATGGGGACAGTGTAGAGGGAGATTTACTCTGTATCTAACCCCGTGCTTTTCCTGTCCTGGAAGTGTTTGATGGGGACAGTGTAGAGGGAGTTTTACTCTGTGTCTAACCCCATGCTGGACCTGTCCTGGGAGTGTTTGATGGGGACAGTGTAGAGGGAGTTTTACTCTCTATCGAACCCGGTGCTGTCCCTGTCCTGGGAGAGTTGGTTGGGGACAGTGCAGAGGGAGCTTTACTCTGTATCTAACCCCATGCTGTACCTGTCCTGGGAGTGTTCGATGGGGACAGTGTAGAGGGAGATTTACTCTGTATCTAACCCCGTGCTGTACCTGTCCTGGGAGTGTTTGATGGGGACAGTGTAGGGGGAGCTTTACTCTGTATCTAACCCTGTGCTATACATGACCTGTGAGTATTTGTTTGGGACTGTATAGAGGGAGTTTTAATCCCGTGCTCCACCTATCCTGTGAATGTTTGATATGGATTGTGCAGTGAGCACTTTACTTTGTATCCAACTCCATGCTGCCCTGGTAGTACTTGATGGGCTCATTGTGGAGGAAGTTTTACTCTGTACCTAACCCCATACTGTTCCTGTATTGAATGTTTGATGGGAACAGTGTAGAGGGAGCTTTATTCCTTATCTAACCCTGCACTGTACCTGTCCTGTGAGTATTTGATGGGGACAGTGTATGGGGGAGCTTTATCTCTGTATCGAACTCTGTGTTGTAGCTGTCATGAGTTTGATGCGGAAAGTATAGAGAGAGATTCAATCTGTCTCTGACCTCGTGTTGTGCCTGTCCTGGGGAGAGTTGAGAGGAAGCTTTACTTTCTACCTATCCCGGGAGTGTTTGATGGGGACAGTGTAGAGGGAGATTTACTCTGTATCTAACCTAAATTTACTCTGTATCTAACCTAAATCCTAAGGCGTTCTATAGGTATGTCAAGAACAGAAGGTTGGTTAGGGCAAGTTTAGGGCCAGTTATAGATGGCAGAGGGAAGTTATGTGTGGAACCGGAGGAGATTGGTGAAGCATTGAACCAATATTTCTCTTCGGTGTTCACGCAAGGGGACATGAATATAGCTGAGGAGGACACTGGGTTGCAAGGGAGTAGAATAGACAGTATTACAGTTGATAAGGAGGATGTGCAGGATATTCTGGAGGGTCTGAAAATAGATAAATCCCCTGGTCCGGATGGGATTTATCCAAGGATTCTCTGGGAGGCAAGAGAAGTGATTGCAGAGCCTCTGGCTCTGATCTTCAGGTCGTCGTTGGCCTCTGGTATAGTACCAGAAGATTGGAGGTTAGCGAATGTTGTCCCATTGTTTAAGAAGGGGAACAGAGACTTCCCCGGGAATTATAGACCGGTGAGTCTCACTTCTGTTGTCGGCAAGATGTTGGAAAAAATTATAAGGGATAGGATTTATAGTTATTTGGAGAGTAATGAATTGATAGGTGATAGTCAGCATGGTTTTGTGGCAGGTAGGTCGTGCCTTACTAACCTTATTGAGTTTTTTGAGAAAGTGACCAAGGAGGTGGATGGGGGCAAGGCAGTGGACGTGGTATATATGGATTTTAGTAAGGCGTTTGATAAGGTTCACCATGGTAGGCTTCTGCAGAAAATGCAGATGTATGGGATTGGGGGTGATCTAGGAAATTGGATCAGGAATTGGCTAGCGGATAGGAAACAGAGGGTGGTGGTTGATAGTAAATATTCATCATGGAGTGCGGTTACAAGTGGTGTACCTCAGGGATCTGTTTTGGGGCCACTGCTGTTTGTAATATTTATTAATGATCTGGATGAGGGTATAGTTGGGTGGATTAGCAAATTTGCTGATGACACCAAAGTCGGTGGTGTGGTAGACAGTGAGGAAGGGTGTCGTAGTTTGCAGGAAGACTTAGACAGGTTGCAAAGTTGGGCCGAGAGGTGGCGGATGGAGTTTAATGCGGAGAAGTGTGAGGTAATTCACTTTGGTAGGAATAACAGATGTGTTGAGTATAGGGCTAACGGGAGGACTTTGAATAGTGTGGAGGAGCAGAGGGATCTAGGTGTATGTGTGCATAGATCCCTGAAAGTTGGGAATCAAGTAGATAAGGTTGTTAAGAAGGCATATGGTGTCTTGGCGTTTATTGGTAGGGGGATTGAATTTAGGAGTCGTAGCGTTATGTTGCAACTGTACACAACTCTGGTGCGGCCGCACTTGGAGTACTGTGTGCAGTTCTGGTCCCCACATTACAGGAAGGATGTGGAGGCTTTGGAGAGGGTGCAGAGGAGGTTTACCAGGATGTTGCCTGGTATGGAGGGGAGATCCTATGAGGAGAGGCTGAGGGATTTGGGATTGTTTTCGCTGGAAAGGCGGCGGCTAAGAGGGGATCTTATTGAAACATATAAGATGATTAGAGGTTTAGATAGGGTGGATAGTGATAGCCTTTTTCCTCTGATGGAGAAATCCAGCACGAGGGGGCATGGCTTTAAATTGAGGGGGGGTAGTTATAGAACCGATGTCAGGGGTAGGTTCTTTACCCAGAGGGTGGTGAGGGATTGGAATGCCCTGCCAGCATCAGTAGTAAATGCGCCTAGTTTGGGGGCGTTTAAGAGATCCGTAGATAGGTTCATGGACGAAAAGAAATTGGTTTAGGTTGGAGGGTCACAGTTTTTTTTTTAACTGGTCGGTGCAACATCGTGGGCCGAAGGGCCTGTTCTGCGCTGTAATGTTCTATGTTCTATGTTCTAACCCCGTGCTGTACCTGTCCTGGGACTGTTTGATGGGGACAGTGTAGAGGGATCTTTACTCTGTATCTAACCCCGTGCTGTACCTGTCCTGGGAGTGTTTGATGGGGACAGTGTCGAGGGAGCTTTACTCTGTATCTAACCCCGTGCTGTACCTGTCCTGGGAGTGTTTGATGGGGACAGTGTAGAGGGAGCTTTACTCTGTATCTAACCCCGTGCTGTGCCTGTCCTGGGACTGTTTGATGGGGACAGTGTAGTGGGATCTTTACTCTGTATCTAACCCCGTGCTGTACCTGTCCTGGGAGTGTTTGATGGGGACAGTGTCGAGGGAGATTTACTCTGTATCTAACCCCGTGCTGTACCTGTCCTGGGCGTGTTTGATTGGGACAGTGTAGAGGGAGCTTTACTCTGTATCTAACCCCGTGCTGTACCTGTCCTGGGAGTGTTTGATGGGGACAGTGTAGAGGGAGATTTACTCTGTATCTAACCCCGTGCTGTACCTGTCCTGGGCGTGTTTGATTGGGACAGTGTAGAGGGAGCTTTACTCTGTATCTAACCCCGTGCTGTACCTGTCCTGGGACTGTTTGATGGGGACAGTGTAGAGGGATCTTTACTCTGTATCTAACCCCGTGCTGTACCTGTCCTGGGAGTGTTTGATGGGGACAGTGTAGAGGGAGATTTACTCTTTATCTAACCCCGTGCTGTACCTGTCCTGGGCGTGTTTGATTGGGACAGTGTAGAGGGAGCTTTACTCTGTATCTAACCCCGTGCTGTACCTGTCCTGGGAGTGTTTGATGGGGACAGTGTAGAGGGAGCTTTACTCTATATCTAACCCCGTGCTGTACCTGTCCTGGGAGTGTTTGATGGGGACAGTGTAGAGGGAGCTTTACTCTGTATCTAACCCCGTGCTGTACCTGTCCTGGGAGAGTTTGATGGGGACAGTGTAGGGGGAGCTTTACTCTGTATCTAACCCTGTGCTATACATGACCTGTGAGTATTTGTTTGGGACTGTATAGAGGGAGTTTTAATCCCGTGCTCCACCTATCCTGTGAATGTTTGATATGGATTGTGCAGTGAGCACTTTACTTTGTATCCAACTCCATGCTGCCCTGGTAGTACTTGATGGGCTCATTGTGGAGGAAGTTTTACTCTGTACCTAACCCCATACTGTTCCTGTATTGAATGTTTGATGGGAACAGTGTAGAGGGAGCTTTATTCCTTATCTAACCCTCCACTGTACCTGTCCTGTGAGTATTTGATGGGGACAGTGTATGGGGGAGCTTTATCTCTGTATCTAACTCTGTGTTGTAGCTGTCATGAGTTTGATGCGGAAAGTATAGAGAGAGATTCAATCTGTATCTGACCTCGTGTTGTGCCTGTCCTGGGGAGAGTTGAGAGGAAGCTTTACTTTCTACCTATCCCGGGAGTGATTGATGGGGACTGTGTAGTGTGAGCTTTACTCTCTATCTCTCTCTGTGCTGCGAATGTTTGAAATGACAGTATGGAGGGATTTTACTCTGTATCTAACCTTGTACGTGTCCTGAGTATTTGATGGGCCAATTTACAGGGGGTTTTACACTGTATCTGACCCGATGCTGTACAAGTCCTGCAGTATTTGTTTGTGACGGTGTAACGGGAGCTTTAATCTCTACCTAATCCTGTGCAGTACCTGTTGTAGAATCATAGAATCCACAGCACAGAGACACACCCTTCGGCCCAAACTGGTCCATGCTGACCAAAATGCCCATCTGTAAGGTTTTGATGGGGACAGTGTAGAGGGAGCTTTACTCTGTATCTAACCCCGTGCTGTCCCTGTCCTGGGAGTGTTTGATGGGGACAGTGTAGAGGGAGCTTTACTCTGTATCTAACCCCGTGCTGTCCCTGTCCTGGGGGTGTTTGATGGGGACAGTGTAGAGGGAGATTTACTCTGTATCTAACCCCGTGCTGTACCTGTCCTGGGAGTTTTTGATGGGGACAGTGTAGAGGGAGATTTACTCTGTATCTAACCCCGTGCTGTACCTGTCCTGGGGGTGTTTGATGGGGACAGTGTAGAGGGAGATTTACTCTGTATCTAACCCCGTGCTGTACCTGTCCTGGGAGTGTTTGATGGGGACAGTGTAGAGGGAGATTTACTCTGTGTCTAACCCCATGCTGGACCTGTCCTGGGAGTGTTTGATGGGGACAGTGTAGAGGGAGATTTACTCTGTATCTAACCCGGTGCTGTCCCTGTCCTGGGAGTGTTTGATGGGGACAGTGTAGAGGGAGATTTACTCTGTATCTAACCCCGTGCTGTGCCTGTCCTGGGAGTGTTTGATGGGAACAGTGTAGAGGGAGCTTTACTCTGTATCTAACCCCGTGCTGTACCTGTCCTGGGAGTGTTTGATGGGGACAGTGTAGAGGGATCTTTACTCTGTATCTAACCCCGTGCTGTACCTGTCCTGGGAGTGTTTGATGGGGACAGTGTAGAGGGAGCTTTACTCTGTATCTAACCCCGTGCTGTACCTGTCCTGGGAGTGTTTGATGAGGACAGTGTAGAGGGAGCTTTACTCTGTATCTAACCCCGTGCTTTTCCTGTCCTGGAAGTGTTTGATGGGGACAGTGTAGAGGGAGATTTACTCTGTATCTAACCCCGTGCTGTTCCTGTCCTGGGAGAGTTGGTTGGGGACAGTGTAGAGGGAGCTTTACTCTGTATCTAACCCCATGCTGTACCTGTCCTGGGACTGTTTGATGGGGACAGTGTAGAGGGATCTTTACTCTGTATCTAACCCCGTGCTGTTCCTGTCCTGGGAGAGTTTGATGGGGACAGTGGAGAGGGAGCGTAACTCTGTATCTAACCCCGTGCTGTGCCTGTCCTGGAAGTGTTTGATGGGGACAGTGTAGAGGGATCTTTACTCTGTATCTCACCCCGTGCTGTACCTGTCCTGGGAGTGTTTGATGGGGACAGTGTAGAGGGAGCTTTACTCTGTATCTAACCCCGTGCTGTACCTGTCCTGGGAGTGTTTGATGGGGACAGTGTAGAGGGAGCTTTACTCTTTATCTAACCCCGTGCTGTACCTGTCCTGGGCGTGTTTGATTGGGACAGTGTAGAGGGAGCTTTACTCTGTATCTAACCCTGTGCTGTACCTGTCCTGGGAGTGTTTGATGGGGACAGTGTAGAGGGAGCTTTACTCTGTATCTAACCCCATGCTGTACCTGTCCTGGGAGTGTTTGATGGGGACAGTGTAGAGGGAGATTTACTCTGTATCTAACCCCGTGCTGTACCTGTCCTGGGAGTGTTTGATGGGGACAGTGTAGAGGGAGCTTTACTCTGTATCTAACCCCATGCTGTACCTGTCCTGGGAGTGTTTGATGGGGACAGTGTAGAGGGAGCTTTACTCTGTATCTAACCCCGTGCTGTTTTTGTCCTGGGAGTGTTTGATGGGGACAGTGTAGAGGGAGATTTACTCTGTATCTAACCCCGTGCTGTTCCTGTCCTGGGAGAGTTTGATGGGGACAGTGTAGGGGGAGCTTTACTCTGTATCTAACCCTGTGCTATACATGACCTGTGAGTATTTGTTTGGGACTGTATAGAGGGAGTTTTAATCCCGTGCTCCACCTATCCTGTGAATGTTTGATATGGATTGTGCAGTGAGCACTTTACTTTGTATCCAACTCCATGCTGCCCTGGTAGTACTTGATGGGCTCATTGTGGAGGACGTTTTACTCTGTACCTAACCCCATACTGTTCCTGTATTGAATGTTTGATGGGAACAGTGTAGAGGGAGCTTTATTCCTTATCTAACCCTCCACTGTACCTGTCCTGTGAGTATTTGATGGGGACAGTGTATGGGGGAGCTTTATCTCTGTATCTAACTCTGTGTTGTAGCTGTCATGAGTTTGATGCGGAAAGTATAGAGAGAGATTCAATCTGTATCTGACCTCGTGTTGTGCCTGTCCTGGGGAGAGTTGAGAGGAAGCTTTACTTTCTACCTATCCCGGGAGTGATTGATGGGGACTGTGTAGTGTGAGCTTTACTCTCTATCTCTCTCTGTGCTGCGAATGTTTGAAATGACAGTATGGAGGGATTTTACTCTGTATCTAACCTTGTACGTGTCCTGAGTATTTGATGGGCCAATTTACAGGGGGTTTTACACTGTATCTGACCCGATGCTGTACAAGTCCTGCAGTATTTGTTTGTGACGGTGTAACGGGAGCTTTAATCTCTACCTAATCCTGTGCAGTACCTGTTGTAGAATCATAGAATCCACAGCACAGAGACACACCCTTCGGCCCAAACTGGTCCATGCTGACCAAAATGCCCATCTGTAAGGTTTTGATGGGGACAGTGTAGAGGGAGCTTTACTCTGTATCTAACCCCGTGCTGTCCCTGTCCTGGGAGTGTTTGATGGGGACAGTGTAGAGGGAGCTTTACTCTGTATCTAACCCCGTGCTGTCCCTGTCCTGGGGGTGTTTGATGGGGACAGTGTAGAGGGAGATTTACTCTGTATCTAACCCCGTGCTGTACCTGTCCTGGGAGTTTTTGATGGGGACAGTGTAGAGGGAGATTTACTCTGTATCTAACCCCGTGCTGTACCTGTCCTGGGGGTGTTTGATGGGGACAGTGTAGAGGGAGATTTACTCTGTATCTAACCCCGTGCTGTACCTGTCCTGGGAGTGTTTGATGGGGACAGTGTAGAGGGAGATTTACTCTGTGTCTAACCCCATGCTGGACCTGTCCTGGGAGTGTTTGATGGGGACAGTGTAGAGGGAGATTTACTCTGTATCTAACCCGGTGCTGTCCCTGTCCTGGGAGTGTTTGATGGGGACAGTGTAGAGGGAGATTTACTCTGTATCTAACCCCGTGCTGTGCCTGTCCTGGGAGTGTTTGATGGGAACAGTGTAGAGGGAGCTTTACTCTGTATCTAACCCCGTGCTGTACCTGTCCTGGGAGTGTTTGATGGGGACAGTGTAGAGGGATCTTTACTCTGTATCTAACCCCGTGCTGTACCTGTCCTGGGAGTGTTTGATGGGGACAGTGTAGAGGGAGCTTTACTCTGTATCTAACCCCGTGCTGTACCTGTCCTGGGAGTGTTTGATGAGGACAGTGTAGAGGGAGCTTTACTCTGTATCTAACCCCGTGCTTTTCCTGTCCTGGAAGTGTTTGATGGGGACAGTGTAGAGGGAGATTTACTCTGTATCTAACCCCGTGCTGTTCCTGTCCTGGGAGAGTTGGTTGGGGACAGTGTAGAGGGAGCTTTACTCTGTATCTAACCCCATGCTGTACCTGTCCTGGGACTGTTTGATGGGGACAGTGTAGAGGGATCTTTACTCTGTATCTAACCCCGTGCTGTTCCTGTCCTGGGAGAGTTTGATGGGGACAGTGGAGAGGGAGCGTAACTCTGTATCTAACCCCGTGCTGTGCCTGTCCTGGGAGTGTTTGATGGGGACAGTGTAGAGGGATCTTTACTCTGTATCTCACCCCGTGCTGTACCTGTCCTGGGAGTGTTTGATGGGGACAGTGTAGAGGGAGCTTTACTCTGTATCTAACCCCGTGCTGTACCTGTCCTGGGAGTGTTTGATGGGGACAGTGTAGAGGGAGCTTTACTCTTTATCTAACCCCGTGCTGTACCTGTCCTGGGCGTGTTTGATTGGGACAGTGTAGAGGGAGCTTTACTCTGTATCTAACCCTGTGCTGTACCTGTCCTGGGAGTGTTTGATGGGGACAGTGTAGAGGGAGCTTTACTCTGTATCTAACCCCATGCTGTACCTGTCCTGGGAGTGTTTGATGGGGACAGTGTAGAGGGAGATTTACTCTGTATCTAACCCCGTGCTGTACCTGTCCTGGGAGTGTTTGATGGGGACAGTGTAGAGGGAGCTTTACTCTGTATCTAACCCCATGCTGTACCTGTCCTGGGAGTGTTTGATGGGGACAGTGTAGAGGGAGCTTTACTCTGTATCTAACCCCGTGCTGTTTTTGTCCTGGGAGTGTTTGATGGGGACAGTGTAGAGGGAGATTTACTCTGTATCTAACCCCGTGCTGTTCCTGTCCTGGGAGTGTTTGATGGGGACAGTGTAGAGGGAGCTTTACTCTGTGTCTAACCCCATGCTGTACCTGTCCTGGGAGTGTTCGATGGGGACAGTGTAGAGGGAGATTTACTCTGTATCTAACCTGGTGCTGTCCCTGTCCTGGGAGTGTTTGAGGGGGACAGTGTAGAGGGAGATTTACCCTGTACCTAACCCCGTGCTGTTCCTGTCCTGGGAGAGTTGTTTGGGGACAGTGTAGAGGGACATTTACTCTGTATCTAACCCCGTGCTGGACCTGTCCTGGGAGTGTTTGATGGGGACAGTGTAGAGGGAGATTTACTCTGTATCTAACCCCGTGCTGTTCCTGTCCTGGGAATGTTTGATGGGGACAGTGTAGAGGGATCTTTACTCTGTATCTAACCCCGTGCTGTACCTGTCCTGGGAGTGTTTGATGGGGACAGTGTAGAGGGAGCTTTACTCTGTATCTAACCCCGTGCTGTTCCTGTCCTGGGAGTGTTTGATGGGGACAGTGTAGAGGGAGATTTACTCTGTATCTAACCCCGTGCTGTTCCTGTCCTGGGAGTGATTGATGGGGACAGTGTAGAGGGAGCTTTACTCTGTATCTAACCCTGTGCTGTACCTGTCCTGGGAGTGTTTGATGGGGACAGTGTAGAGGGAGCTTTACTCTGTATCTAACCCCGTGCTGTTCCTGTCCTGGAAGTGTTTGATGGGGACAGTGTAGAGGGAGTTTTACTCTGTGTCTAACCCCATGCTGTACCTGTCCTGGGAGTGTTCGATGGGGACAGTGTAGAGGGAGATTTACTCTGTATCTAACCTGGTGCTGTCCCTGTCCTGGGAGTGTTTGATGGGGACAGTGTAGAGGGAGATTTACTCTGTATCTAACCCCGTGCTGTTCCTGTACTGGGAGAGTTGGTTGGGGACAGTGTAGAGGGAGCTTTACTCTGTATCTAACCCCATGCTGTACCTGTCCTGGGAGTGTTTGATGGGGACAGTGTAGAGGGAGATTTACTCTGTATCTAACCCCGTGCTGTTCCTGTCCTGGGAGAGTTTGATGGGGTCAGTGGAGAGGGATCTTTACTCTGTATCTAACCCCGTGCTGTACCTGTCCTGGGAGTGTTTGATGGGGACAATGCATAGAATCATAGAAACCCTACAGTGCAGAAGGAGGCCATTCGGCCCATCGAGTCTGTACCGACCACAATCCCACCCAGGCCCTACCCCCACATATTTACCCGCTAATCCCACCAACCTACGCATCTCAGGACTCTAAGGGGCAATTTTTAACCTGGCCAATCAACCTAACCCGCACATCTTTGGACTGTGGGAGGAAACCGGAGCACCCGGAGGAAACCCACACAGACACGAGTAGAATGTGCAAACTCCACACAGACAGTGACCCGAGCCGGGAATCGAACCCGGGACCCTGGAGCTGTGAAGCAGCAGTGCTAACCACTGTGCTACCATGCCGTCCATGGTTTCAATCTTTTGTATCCTTCCAATGCAGAGGGAGTTTACTCTGTATCTAACCCCGTGCTGTCCCTGTCCTGGGAGTGTTTGATGGGAACAGTGTCATGGGAGGTTTACTCTGAAACAAACCCCATGCTGTACCTGTTCTGTGAGTGTTTGGTGTAGAGAGATCTACTTTATCTAACCCCATGCTGTACCTGTCCTGGAATTGTTTGGTGGGGATAGTGTAGAGGGACCTTTACTCTATATCTAACCCCGTGCTGTACCTGTCCTGGGAGTGTTTGATGGGGTCAGTTATGGGAGGGCTTTGCTTTGTACCTATCCCCATGCTTTACCCCTCCTGTGAGTATTTGATGGGGACAGTGTAGAGGAAGCATCACTCTATATCTAACCCTGTGCTGTCCCTGTCTAAAGTTTTCAAAGTTTATTTATTAGTGTCACAAGTAGACTTACATTAACACTGCAATGAAGTTACTGTTAGCATCCCCTAGTCGCCAAACCTTCCTATGCCTGTTCGTGTACACTGTGGGTGAATTTTGCATGACCAATTCACCTAACAGCACATCTTTCGGACTGTGGGAGGAACCAGAGAACCCAGAGGAAACCCGTTCAGACACGGGGAGTACATGCAGACTCCGCACAGAAAGTGACCCAAGCGAGAAATCAAACCCGGGTCCCTGACGCTGTGATGCAGCAGTGCTTACCACTGTGCCGCCTATGAGTGTTTAATGGGGTCAGTACAGAAGGAGCTTTACTCTGTATCTAACCCCGTGCTGTACCTGTCCTGGGAGTGTTTGGGGACAGTTTAGTGGGAGATTTACTCTGTATCTAACCCCGTGCTGTATCTATCCTGAGTATTTGATGGGGACAGTGTAGTGGGAGATTATGATGGGGACAGTGTAGAGGGAGCATTACTCTGTATCTCACCTCATGCTATACTTGATAGCATTTGATGGGTACAGTGTCAAGGGAGCGTTGTTCTATGCCTGACCCTGTGCTGTACCAGTTCTGAGTGTTATATAGCGACAGTAGAACAAAGAACAATACAGCACAGGAACAGGCCCTTCGGCCCTCCAAGCCCGCACCGCTCCCTGGTCCAAACTAGACCATTCTTTTGTATCCTTCCATTCCCACTCCGTTCATATGGCGATC
Organism: Mustelus asterias; assembly: GCF_964213995.1. Taxonomy (NCBI): domain Eukaryota; kingdom Metazoa; phylum Chordata; class Chondrichthyes; order Carcharhiniformes; family Triakidae; genus Mustelus; species Mustelus asterias. The sequence continues at coordinate 79,849,060 of NC_135816.1, read as the reverse complement.
TAGATAAGTCTTAAACGTTCCCAGTGTGTCCGCCTCCACCACCATGCCTGGCAGCGCATTCCAGGCCCCCACCACCCTCAGTGTAAAATACGCCCTTCTGATATCCGTGTTAAACCTCCCCCCTCACCTTGAACCTATGACCCCTCGTGAACGTCACCACCGACCTGGGAAAAAGGTCACCCTATCTATGCCTTTCATAATTTTATACACCTCTATTAGGTCTCCCCTCATCCTCCGTCTTTCCAGTGAGAACAACCCCAGTTTACCCAATCTCTCCTCCTAACTAAGCCCCTCCATACCAGGCAACATCCTGGTAAACCTCCTCTGTACTCTCTCTAAAGCCTCCACGTCCTCCTGGTAGTGTGGCGACCAGAACTGGACGCAGTATTCCAAATGCAGCCGAACCAACGTTCTATACATCTGCAACATCAGACCCCAACTTTTATACTCTTTGCCCCGTCCTATAAAGGCAAGCATGCCATATGCCTTCTTCACCACCTTCTCCACCTGTGACGTCACCTTCAAGGATCTGTGGACTTGCACACCCAGGTCCCTCTGCGTATCTACACCCTTTATGGTTCTGCCATTTATCGTATAGCTCCTCCCTACATTAGCTCTACCAAAATGCATACTTCGCATTTATCTGGATTGAACTCCATCTGCCATTTCTTTGCCCAAATTTCCAGCCTGTCTATATCCATCTGTAGCCTCTGACAATGTTCCTCACTATCTGCAAGTCCAGCCAATTTAGTGTAGTCCGCAAACTTACTGATCATCCCAGTTACACCTTCTTCCAGATCGTTTATATAAATCACAAACAGCAGAGGTCCCAATACAGAGCCCTGCGGAACACCACTAGTCACAGGCCTCCTGCCGGAAAAAGACCCTTCCACTACCACCCTCTGTCTTCTGTGACCAAGCCAGTTCTCCACCCATCTAGCCACCTCCCCCTTTATCCCATGAAATCCAACCTTTTGCACCAACCTACCATGAGGGACTTTGTTAAACGCTTTACTAAAGTCCATATAGACAACATCCACGGCCCTTCCCTCGTCAACCATTCTAGTCACTACTTCAAAAAACTCCACCAGGTTAGTGAGGCATGACCTCCCTCTCACAAAACCATGCTGACTATCGTTAATGAGTTTATTCCTTTCTAAATGCACATGCATCCTATCTCTAAGAATCCTCTCCAACAACTTCCCTACCACGGACGTCAAGCTCACCGGCCTACAATTACCCAGGTTATCCTTCCTACCCTTAAATAACGGGACCACATTAGCTATCCTCCAATCCTCTGGGACCTCACCTGTGTCCAGTGACGAGACAAAGATTTGCGTCAGAGGCCCAGCGATTTCATCTCTCTTCTCCCTGAGATAGATTCCCGCCTTGGATAGATTCCGTCAGGCCCTGGGGATTTGTCAGTCATTATATTCTCTAAAAAGATAGTGTCAGAGGCTTACAGCATGGAAAAAGGCCCTTCGGCCCAACTTGTCCATGCTGCCCAGTGTTTACCATTGAGCTAGTCCCAATTACCCACATTTAGCCCATATCCCTCTATGACAATCTTAATCATGTAATTGTCTAAATGCTTTTTAAAAGACAAAATTGTGCCCACCTCTACTACTACCTCTGGCAGCTCGTTCCAGACACTCACCACCCTCTGTGTGGAAATAATTGCCCCTCTGGACCTTTTTGTATCTCTCCCCTCTCACCTTAAACCTATGTCCTCTAGTTATGGACACCCCTACCTTTGGGAAAATATGTTACCTGTGCCCTCATTATTTTCTAGATCTCTATAAGATCACCCTTTAGCCTCCTATGTTCCAAGGGAAAAAGTCCTAGTCTATCCAGCCTCTCCTTATAATTCAAACCATCAAGTCCCGGTAGCATCCTCGTAAATCTTTTTTGCACTCTTTCTAATTTAATAATATCCTTTCTATAAGAGGGTGACAAGAACTATACACGGTATTCTAAGTGTGGCCATACCAATGTCTTGTACAATTTCTACAAGACGTCTCAACTCCTGTATTAAATGTTCTGACCAATGAAACCAAGCATGCCGAATGTCATCTTCACCACCATGTGACTCCATTTTCAAGGAGCTATGAACCTGTATCCCTCGATCTCTTTGTTCTATAATTCTCCCCAGCGCCCTACCATTAACTGAGTAATCACCTCGCATTTATCTAAATTAAACTCCATCTGCCATTCATCAGCCCACTGGCTCAATTGATCAAGATCCCTTTGCAATCCTAGATAACCTCCTTCGCTGTCCACTATGCCACCAATCTTGGTGTCATCTGCAAACCTACTAACCATACATCCTAAATTCTCATCCAGATCATTAATATAAATGACAAATAACAGTAGCCCCAGCATCGATCCTGGAGGCACACCACAGGCCTCCAGTTTGAAAAACATCCCTCTACAACCACCCTCTGTCTTCCGTCATCAAACCAATTTTGTATCCATTTGGCTACCTAACCCTGGATCCCGTGAGATTTAATCTTATGCAATAACCTAGCATGTAGCTAAAATCCATGTGGACAACGTCGACTACACTGCTTTCATCTGCCACCTTGGTTACCCCTTCAAAAAACCCAGTCAAATTCGTGAGACATGATTTTCCACTCTCAAAGTTCTGCTGACTGTCCCATATCAGTCCGTGTATAAATGCCTCTACATCCTGTCTTTCAAAATACCTTCGAACAACTTACCCACTACAGACTTTAGGCTCACCAGCCTATGGTTCCCAGGTTTTTCCCTGAAGCCCTTAAACAATGGCACAACATTTGCCAGCCTCCAATCTTCAGGCACCTCACTTGTGGCTGTCAATGATTCAAATAATTCTGCGAGGGGACCTGCAATTTCCTCCCTAGCCTCCTACAACATCCTGCGATACACTTCATCAGGTCTTGGGGATTTATTTACCTTGATGCACTTTAAGACTTCTGGCACCACCTCCTCTGTAACATGTACACTCCTCAAGACATCACTATTTATTTCCCCAAGTTCCCTAACATCCATGCCTTTCTCAACAGTAAATACTTTAGTCTGTATCTATCCCAGTGCTGTCCCGGGCAGCATTTGTTGGAGATAGTGTAGAGGGTGTTTTACTCTGCATCTAACTTCATTCTGTAGCTGTCCTGGTATGGTTTGATGGGAAGAGTTTTAACAACACCAACAGGTTTATTTGATAGCAAATACCATTAGCTTTCGAAGCGCTGCTCCTTTGTCAGATGGATTGGAAATCTGCTCTCAAACAGGGCACAGAGACACAAAATCAAGTTACAGAATACTGATTAGAATGCGAATCTCTACAACCAACCAGGTCTTAAAGATACAGACAGTGTGAGTGGAGGGAGCATTAAGCACAGGTTAAAGAGATGTGTATTGTCTCCAGACAGGACAGCCAGTGAGATTCTGCAAGTCCAGGAGACAAGCTGTGGGGGTTACAGATAGTGTGACATAAACCCAAGATCCCGGTTTAGGCCGTCCTCATGTGTGCGGAACTTGGCTATCAGTTTCTGCTCAGCGACTCAGCGCTGTCGTGTGTCGTGAAGGCCGCCTTGGAGAACGCTTACCCGAAGATCAGAGGCTGAATGCCCATGACCACTGGCATTCCACGGGCATTCAGCCTCTGATCTTCGGGTAAGCGTTCTCCAAGGCGGCCATCACGACACACGACAGCGCTGAGTCGCTGAGCAGAAACTGATAGCCAAGTTCCGCACACATGAGGACGGCCTAAACCGGGATCTTGGGTTCATGTCACACTATCAGTAACCCCCACAGCTTGCCTCCTGGACTTGCAGAATCTCACTGGCTGTCCTGTCTGGAGACAATACACATCTCTTTAACCTGTGCTTAATGCTCCCTCCACTCACCCTGTCTGTATCTTTAAGACCTGGTTGGTTGTAGGGATTCGCATTCTAATCAGTATTCTGTAACTTGATTTTGTGTCTCTGCGCCCTGTTTGAGAGCAGATATCCACTCCATCTGACGAAGGAGCAGCGCTCCGAAAGCTAATGGTATTTGCTACCAAATAAACCTGTTGCACTTTAACCAGGTGTTGTTTAAACTCTTACTGTGTTTACCCCAGTCCAACGCCGGCATCTCCACATGGTTTGATGGGTACAGTGTAGAGGGAGTTTTGCAATGCAACTAGCCCGTGCTGCGCCTGCCCTGGGAGTGTTTGATGGGGACAGTCTAGAAGGTGCTTTACTCTGTATCTAACCCCGTGCTGTACCTGTCCTGTGAGTGTTTGATGGGACTAGTGTAGAGGGAGCTTTACTCTGTGTCTGACCCTGTGCTGTGCTCCTCTTGGGAGGTTTTGATGGGGACAGTGTAGAGGGAGCATTACTTTGTATCTAGCCCCATGCTGTGCATGTCATGTGAGTGTTTGATGATAACAGTATAGAGGGAGCTTTACTCTGCATCTCACCCAATGCTGTACCTGGTAGTATTTGATATGCTTTACTCTATCTTCACCTGTGCTCTGGGAGTGTATGATGGGACAGTGCGGTGGGAACTTTATTCTGTATCTAAACCTGAGCTATACCTTTCCTTTAGGAGAGGGAGGGAACAGAGACACCGGCAGTTCCACGTGAGTGTCCTTTGAACAACTGTCGGACATGTACCGCTGACAGCTCCAAAAGGAGACAGTGCGACACCTGTGTCATTTATTGCAGGACCTAGCATGGAGGGACACCCACTCCTGGTGGCTATGAGAGTGACGGCAGCTTTATAAAGTTTTACGCCACCAGGTCCTTCCAGACTGCCAGTGGAGACCTTTGTGGCATTTCCCAAACATCCGTCCACAAGTGTGTGAAGGTGGTCACGGATGCCCTGTATGCCCTGGCAGACCAGTATATTAAATTTGACCTGAACTAGGCCCAGCTGGAAGCCTGGGCAGCAGGATTCATGGCCATCGCGGGGATGCCAAATGTGCAGGAGGTTATAGATTGTTCCCTTGTCGCCCTCAAGGCCCCAATGAAGAATCCAGGAAGATTCATGAACAGAAAGGACTTCCATTCAATAAATGTGCAGTTGGTGTGTGACCATCAGCTGAACATCATGCACGTCTGCGCCAGACACCCCGGCAGCATACATGAGTTTTATATCGGGGAGCCCCGATGTCTCGGAGGTCTTTGAGGAGGAACCCAGGCTGCAGAGATGGTCCATGGGGACATGGGGTACCCGCTTCGGACTTGGCTGACGATGCCTGTTGCGTAGGCCTGACACTGAGGTGGAGGCCTGATATAATTAGTCCCACGTTGCCACTCATTCTGTAGTGGAGCGCTGCATAGGGCTCGTCAAAATGTGGTGCCTGGACCACTGACTGGGCCCTCCAATATAGCCCCTTGATACCGTCCTGCATTGTGGTGCTGTGCTGTGCCCTACACAACCTGGCACAGCAGCAAGGACACCGTTGGAGGAGGAAGATGTGGAGGCCGATCAGCCGGGCATCGCTGGGGAAGAGGCCTCCAGGAAGAGGAGGAGGAAGTGGACAATGACAATGAGCAACACCACCCAGGTGCTGGCGACAGCAAGGGTCAGGCACGTGAGGGAGGCCCTGATCTCCACATGCTTTGGTCACTTGAGGTCTGTGTTGCCGCACATGGGTTCCATTTTTCTCCCCTCATGCAGTCCTACATTCCCCTGCAATATTGTAACACCAGAGTGGTGGGCCTGGGAGCAGTGTGTTAGCGAGTTTTCTGTGGCAGGCAGGAAGGTGATGACGACTAGTTAGGGGCCATTGTGATGATGCCCTGCTGTCCACTAGCCTGATTCCTATCTGAACTCCGCGTGCATGCTGGCACCTGGGCCCACATCTGGGTGGTGGGTGAGGAAGCACTATAGAGTCATAGAGGTTTACAGCATGGAAACAGGCCCTTTGGCCCAACTTGTCCATGCCACCCTTTTTTTAAACCCCTAAGCTAGTCCCAATTGCCTGCATTTGGTCCATATCCCCCTATACCCATCATACCCATGTAACTGTCTAAATGCTTTTTCATAGAAAGAAGAAGAAGAATCATAGAAACCCTACAGTGCAGAAGGAGGCCATTCGGCCCATCGAGTATGCACCGACCACAATCCCACCCAGGCCCTACCCCCACATATTTACCTGCTAATCCCACTAACCTACACATCTCAGGACTCTAAGGGGCAATTTTTTTTTTTAACCTGGCCAATCAACCTAACCCGCACATCTTTGGACTGTGGGAGGAAACCGGAGCACCCGGAGGAAACCCACGCAGACACGAGGAGAATGTGCAAACTCCACACAGACAGTGACCCGAGCTGGGAATCGAACCCGGGACCCTGGAGCTGTGAAGCAGCAGTGCTAACCACTGTGCTACCGTGCCGCCCTTTTTAAAAGACAAAATTGTACCCGCCTCTACTACTACCTCTGGCAGCTCGTTCCAGACGCTCACCACCCTCTGTGTGAAACAATTGCCCCTCTGGACACTTTTGTATCTCTCCGCTCTCACCTTAAACCTATGCCCTCTAGTTTTAGACTCCCCTACCTTTGGCTGATGACGCCTGTGCAGAGGTCTGACACTTTGGGAAAAGATATTGACTATCTAGCTGATCTGTGCCCCTCATTATTTTATAGACCTCGATAAGATCACCCCTCAGCCTTCTACGCTCCAGAGGAAAAAGTCCCAGTCTATCCAGCCTCTCCTTATAACTCAAACCATCAAGTCCCGGTAGCATCCTAGTAAATCTTTTCTGCACTCTTTCTAGTTTAATAATATCCTTTCTATAATAGGGTGACCAGAACTGTACACAGTATTCCATGTGTGGCCTTACCAATGTCTTGTACAACTTCAACAAGACGTCCCAACTCCTGTATTCAATGTTCTGACCAATGAAATCAGGCATGCCGAATGCCTTCTTCACCACTCTGTCCACCTGTGACTCCACTTTCAAGGAGCTATGAACCTGTACCCCTGGATCTCTTTGTTCTGTAACTCTCCCCAATGCCCGACCATTAACTGAGTAAGTCCGGCCCTGGTTCAATCTACCAAAATGCATCACCTCACATTTGTCTAACTTAAACTCCATCTGGCATTCGTCAGCCCACTGGCCCAATTGATCAAGATCCCATTGCAATCAGAGATAACCTTCTTCACTGTCCACTATACCACCAATCTTGGTGTCATCTGCAAACTTACTAACCATGCCTCCTATATTCTCATCCAAATCATTAATATAAATGACAAATAACACTAAACCCCCATGCAGAGCCCCTAGGGCAGGTGGAGGGAGGGAATTGCTCATGGGTTCTGAGGATGCCAGCTGAGACCTCGCCGCCAGCAGGCTGCCATGTGCCAGAGGCCTTGGACGTTCCCTGCACCCGATGTACATTAGCAGATGTGTCGTGTGACCCAGATGCTCTCCACTAACTCGACCCACCGATGTGATAGTCTCTGGGTGGTGAATTGCGAGGCGGAAGCTTTCGGTCCCTTTATCGGCTTCTCCGAGGTGTCCCCTGAACTATCAGGGGCAGGATGGTTGGGAGTGGCAGTGGGCAACACAATGCCAAATGGTCTAGTGTGTCGGGGTCCCTTCCTGCAACACAGGATACAAGGTTAAGTTCTTTCTTTGTTCTTTGCAAGGGAGGGGGAGGAATCTGGGCTACATGCAACTTACTTGAGAGAGCTCCAACGAGTGGAGGATTGGCAGGTGCTCACTTCTACGCTCCATACTGTCATTGATGGTCTGCATCCCCCCCCCTCACGCTCGAGCTCCAGTGCCCGCTCCTCAAAGGGGGTGAGGACCCGAATCTTGAGCACACCACCCCCTGTCTTCGCCTTCTCCCAGAGATTGTGGGCATTCTTCTCCTGTGGGGACATGTAAAATCTGATGGCACAAATCAGGGGATGGCCCTCAGGGCAAGGGTTGTGATACTTTTGGGAGAGTGGGAGGAGGAGGGAGGTGCTTGAGGGGTCAGGGGCTGGGGGTGAGGGGATCTGGGGGTCATTTAGGGGGAAGATGCTAGATGAGGTTAAACACCACCCCTGCTGCCCGAATTAGGTCATTCAGTTTTTGCGGCCGTACTTCCCAGTTCTCCTGGTCAGTGCTCTGGCATTAACGCATGCTGCCACCACCTCCCAGGCTGTGTGTTTCCATCCCTTCCCCGGGACAGCATCCTGCTGGGGAGAAGAGGGTGCCCCGCCCTCCCCCCCCCACCTCCTCCAGAAGCCTGGCCAGATCTGCATCAGAAAAATGGGGAGCTGTCTTCCTGGAGGCCATTTCTTCCTGCACTGCCTGTCCATCCTTGGGGGTTTTATGGAGCTCTGCCTTGTTAGGGCAAATCAGCTGCAAGCAGTTTGGGCGAATCAGCCGACGGTTAGAGAATTCCAGCAAGTTTAATGCAGTTTGCCTTGTTACCATGGAGGGTAGACCAAGTCAGCACTTGCAGGTGTGTTGATGGAGGGGGAGGGGTTGGGGGTTGTGCCTCTGTGATGATTGGGGGCAGGGGAGAGAGAGGGTCATGTCAGTCAGCCATCGGGGCCAGGTGATAAGGGGGCCATGTGCAGTCCGGAGGGATGGGGAGGATAAGGGGTCAGTAATGTTGTGGGGAGGGGGAGTCTCCGATGTCTGTGGGGGGACAGGGAGAGGCTGTATCTGGCCAGGGAGGTGCTTTTTGTTTAGCTTTTTCTGTGCATGCGTGGTTTGTGGCTCCACGCTGGGCTGCTGGCTGTCTGGTGAATTAGGCTCCGCCTACGCCTCCGGTGGGTAGAAATGGCCTGGCCCAAATTTTCAAAGATTCGGCATGAAAACTCGCCCCAAAAAACAGATGAGAAACTCTCCCATTTTCACGCTGGCTGGACACTTTGGAAAAATCTCATAAAATTCCACCCTCTGGGTCTAAGTCTGATTGGGACTGTTATTGCAGACATTGCAGGATGAAATGGTGTAATATCTATGGTGTTGATGGTAAGCACTCTGGGCCAATGTACAAAATTGTTACTTGTCATCTTACAGAGACGCAGCAGAGCTGCTCTGAAGATGTGCAGACCGAGAGCAAAACCACACTGGGATCCGATATGGTCACAGCTCAGGTGAGTTGAAAGATGGAGCTCAGGGTGATGAGTGTTTTGATTCAGTATCCTTTGTTAACCTTTTCTCTGTTGTGCTTCTTTGACTTTGCGCTCTGACATTACTGGGATCACATATAGTGAGCTGCTAATCAGTAACTAGTGGCGTGCCGCAGGGATTGGTGCTGGGCCCTCAACTGTTTACCATATACATAGACGATCTGGAGGAGGGGACCGAGTGTTGGGTAACAAAGTTTGCGGATGACACAAAGATCAGTGGGAAAGCAAATTGCGTGGAGGACACAGAGAGTCTGCAGAGAGATTTGGATAGGCGAAGTGAGTGGTCAAGGATCTGGCAGATGGAGTATAACATTGGTAAGTGTGAGGTTATCCACTTTGGAAGGAATAATAGTAAAATGGACTATTATTTAAACGGTGAAAAATTACAACATGCTACTGTGCAGAGGGACCTGGGGGTCCTTGTGCATGAATCACAAACTCAGTTTGCAAGTGCAGCAGGTGATCAAGAAGGCAAATGGAATAGAAACATAGAAAACTACAGCACAAAACAGGCCCTTCGGCCCCACAAGTTGTGCCGAACATATCCCTACCTTTTAGGCCTACCTATAACCCTCCATCCTATCCCATGTATCCAGGAGTCTCTTAAAAGACCCTATTGAGTTTGCCTCCATCACCACTGACGGCAGCCGATTCCACTCGCCCACCACCCTCTGTGTGAAAAACTTACCCCTAACATCTCCCCTGTACCTACTCCCCAGCACCTTAAACCTGTGTCCTCTCATAGCAGCCATTTCCACCCTGGGAAAAAGCCTCAGAGTCCACCCGATCTATGCCTCTCAACATCTTATATACCTCTATTAGGTCTCCTCTCATCCTACGTCTCTCCAAGGAGAAAAGACCAAGCTCCCTCAGCCTATCCTCATAAGGCATGCCACTCAATCCAGGCAACATCCTTGTAAATCTCCTCTGCACCCTTTCAATCATTTCCACATCTTTCCTGTAATGGGGCGACCAGAACTGAGCACAGTACTCCAAGTGGGGTCTGACGAGGGTCTTATATAGCTGCATCATTATCCCCGGACTTCTAAACTCAATCCCTCGATTGATAAAGGCCAGCACACCATACGCCTTCTTAACCAGCTCCTCCACCTGCGGGGCCGATTTTAGAGTCCTATGGGCCCGGACTCCAAGGTCCTTCTGATCCTCTACAGTACTAAGTCTTTCCCTTTATATTGTACTCCTTCATCCCATTTGACTTGCCAAAATGGACCACCACGCATTTATCTGGGTTGAAGTCCATCTGCCACTTCTCCACCCAGTCTTGCATCCTATCTATGTCCCTCTGTAACTTCTGACATCCCTCCAGACTATCCACAACCCCACCAACCTTCGTGTCGTCGGCAAACTTACCAACCCATCCCTCCACTTCCTCATCCAGGTCATTTATGAAAATGACAAACAGCAAGGGTCCCAGAACAGATCCCTGGGGCACACCACTGGTGACCGACCTCCATTTAGAAAAAGACCCATCTATACCCACTCTCTGCCTCCTTTGGGCAAGCCAGTTCTGGATCCACCGGGCAGCAGCCCCTTGGATCCCATGCCCTCTCACTTTTTCGAGAAGCCTTGCATGGGGGACCTTATCGAACACCTTGCTAAAATCCATATAAACCACATCCACCGCTTTCCCTTCGTCAATGTGTTTAGTCACATTTTCGAAGAACTCCACCAGGCTCGTAAGGCACGATCTGCCTTTGACAAAGCCATGCTGAGTATTCTTGAGTATTCTAAACCTCTCTAAATGCTCATAAATCTTGTTCCGCAGGACCTTCTCCATCAGCTTACCAACCACTGAGGTTAGACTCACCGGTCGGTAATTTCCTGGGCTATCCCTATTCCCCTTCTTGAAAATAGGAACCACATCCGCAATCCTCCGGCACCTCTCCCGTCTCCATCGACGACACAAAGGTCATCGCCAGAGGCTCTGCAATCTCTTCCCTCGCCTCCCACAGTAACCTGGGGTACATCCCATCCGGACCCGGCGACTTATCTAACTTGATGCCATTCAAAGATTCCAGCATAACCTCTTTGTTAAAGTCCACATACTCAATCTTTTCAGTCCACCGCAAGCCCACAGTGCATCCACCCAGGTCCTTCTCCTCTGAAAACCGAGGCAAAATACTCATTAAGCACCTCTGCCATTTCTACTGGTTCCGTACTGATTTTCCCGCCTTCACCTTTTATAGGCCCTATTCCTTCGCGTCCCATTCTTTTACTCTTCACATATTTATAGAACGCCTTAGGGTTTTCCTTAATTCTACTTGCCAATGCCTTCTCGTGACCCCTCCTGGCTCTCCTAATTTCCTTCTTTAGTCGCTTCCTACAAGCCGTATACTCATCTAGATCCCTATCTTCGCCAAGCTCTCTGAACCTTTTGTACGCTTTCCTTTTCTTCTCGACTAGGTCCCGCACAGCTTTCATGCACCACGGTTCCTTTAACCAACCAACTCCTCCCTGTCTGCTTGGAACATTGTCCTGTAGAACCCTAGACAGACATTCCTTGAAATACTGCCACCTCTCTTCAGTAGATTTCCCCGAGAATACCTCCTTCCAATCTACTCCTCTAATTTGCTGCCTTATGTCTTCATATTTCCCCTTACTCCATATAAACGCTTTCCTAGCTTGCCTGATCCTCTCTTTTTCCAATGCAAGCATAAAGGAGATAGAGTTATGATCGCTATCCCCAAGATGCTCTCCCACTGAGAGATCTGACACCTGTCCAGGCTCATTGGTCAGTATCAGATCAAGTACAGCCTCTCCTCTTCGAGGCTTGTCCACATGCTGTGTCAGGAAACCCTCCTGAACACACCTAACGAACTCCTCCCCATCCAATCCCCTTACCCGAGGGATATTCTAATCTATGTTTGCGAAATTAAAGTTTCCCATCACAACAACTCTGCTATTATTGCAACTCTCCAGGATCTGTTTCCCTATCTGCTCCTCCACCTCCCCGTCACTATTGGGAGGCCTATAGAAAACTCCCAGCAAAGTGATCGACCCCTTCCCACCCCGAACTTCCACCCACAGAGACTCTGTAGACAATCCCTCCACAGCATACACCTTCTCTACAGCTGTGACACTATCCCTGATCAGCAGTGCCACTCCACCCCCTCTCTTGCCTCCCTCCCTGTCCTTCCTGAAACATCTGAATCCCGGCACCTGTAGTATCCAGTCCTGTCCCTGAGACATCCAAGTCTCCGTAATAAGAACATAAGAAATAGGAGCAGGAGTAGGCCATCTAGCCCCTCGAGCCTGCCCCGCCATTCAATAAGATCATGGCTGATCTGACGTGGATCAGTACCACTTACCCGCCTGATCCCCATAACCCTTAATTCCCTTACCGCTCAGGAATCCATCCATCCGCGCTTTAAACATATTCAGCGAGGTAGCCTCCACCACCTCAGTGGGCAGAGAATTCCAGAGATTCACCACCCTCTGGGAGAAGAAGTTCCTCCTCAACTCTGTCTTAAACCGACCCCCCTTTATTTTGAGGCTGTGTCCTCTAGTTTTAACTTCCTTACTAAGTGGAAATGGCCACCACATCACACTTCCAGGCATCGATCCACGCTCTGAGCTCATCCCCTTTATTCACTATACTCCTGGCATTAAAGTAAACACATCTCAATCCTTTAGTCTGAGCTCTCCCCTTCTCTATCCCCCGTCCATCCTCCCTCTTGCACAGATTATAACCCTTCTCTGTTTGCGAGCTAACTTCCTCACTCCCAGTCACCTCGTCTCGATCCCCTCCCCCCAACCTATCTAGTTTAAACTCTCCCCAGTAGCCTTAGCCAACCTTTCCGCCAGGATATTGGTCCCCCTGGGATTCAAGTGCTACCCGTTTTTTGTGTACAGGTCACACCTGCCCCTAAGGAGGTCCCAATGGTCTAGGAACCTGAATCCCTGCCCCTTGCACCAGTCCCTCAGCCACACATTCATCCTCCACCTCACTCCATTCCTGCCCTCACCTTCCCGTGGCACAGGCAGCAATCCTGAGATTACTACCTTTGCTTTCCTCCTTCTCAGCTGTCTCCCTAATTCCCTATACTCTCTTTTCATGACCCCTTCCCCCTTCCTTCCCACATCAGCGGTACCAATATGTACCGCTACCTCTGGCTCCTCTCCCTCCCCCCTCAGGATTTCTGGGAGTCAACCAGCGACATCCTGGATCCCGGCCCCAGGGAGGCAGACCACCATCCGAGACTCCCGCCTGCCTCCGCAAAATCTCCTGTCTGACCCCCTTACTGTCGAGTCCCCGATTAATACTACCTTCCTCCTCTTTTCTTTCGCCCTCTGAGTTACAGGGCCGGACTCCACCCCGGAGACACGGCCACTGCTGCTTCCCCCAGATGGGCTGTCCCCCCCAGCAGTACTCAGACAGGAGTACTTGTTGTGTAGGGGCACATCCACCGGGGTGCTCTCAATCACCCGAGCTCTACCCTTCCTGGCCGTCACCCACTTGGCCTCCACCCGTGGCCCTGGTGTGGCCACCTGATGATAGCTCTTGTCTATCATCTCCTCATTCTCCCTTAACAGCCTAAGATCCTCGAGCTGCAGTTCCAGCTCCTTAACACGGCCCCTCAGGAACCGCAACTCGACACACCCCTCACAGATGTGGATGTCCGGGAGGCCAGGTGCCTCCAGGACCTCCCACATCCTACACTGGGAACAACACACTGGCTTCACACTCATATTTGCCCCTTTATACCAAGGTACACAGAGAAAAAGTAAATAAGAATGAAAAAACTAACCCCTGCTCGCCCTGTCCCCCGAAGTCCTGTGAGCCAAAGCCCTTATAGCTCAGACTCTGCTCCCTGCCCGCTCCCGACGCTGCCCGCTGTATACTGCAGCCTACCTTTTGTACTTCGCACGCTTAAAAAAACCCTTCCCAGACTCCTTAGCAGCCCACTTCCGGTTTTCAGTTTAAAATTAAGAAAAATACTACTACAAAAATAAAGGCAAAAAAAAACACACTAACTGACTAAATAAATCAATCTCTCACCAACACTCCTGCCACAAATCACTCCCTCTCTGCTTGCTCCAGTGGAACAAACAGGGTGATCCTCCCAGGTAACTGACTTTTAAAGTTAAAAAAAATGTTGGCCTTTATCGCGAGAGGGATGGAGTATAAAAGCAGGGGGGTCATGCTGCAACTGTACAGGGTACTGGTGAGGCTGCACCTAGAGTACTGTGCACAATTTTGGTCCCCTTATTTAAGAAAGGATATATTAGCTTTGGAGGGGGTACAGAGAAGGTTCACCAGGTTGATTCCGGAGATGAGGGGGTTAGCTTATGAGGAGAGATTGAGTAGACTGGGCCTGTACTCATTAGAGTTTAGAAGGTTGAGGGGAGATCTTATAGAGACATATAAGATAATGAAGGGGCTGGACAGGGTAGAAGCAGCGAGGTTATTTCCACTTACAATGGAAACAACTAGGGGGCATGGCCTCAAAATACGGGGGAGTCAATATAGGACAGAGTTGAAGAGGAACTTCTTCCAGAGGGGTAGTGAATCTTTGGAATTCTCTGCCCAATGAAGCAGTAGAGGCTACCTCGTTAAATGTGTTTAAGTCACAGATAGATAGGTTTTTAACCATTAAAGGAATTAAGGATTATGGGGAGCGGGCGGGTAAGTGGAACTGAACCCACTATCAGATCAGCCATGATCTTATTGAATGGCGGAGCAGGCTCGAGGGGCTAGATGGCCTACTCCTGCTCCTATTTCTTATGTTCTTATGTTAACCCAACTAGCACAACAATTAAACAACTAAGATTTATATAAATAAGGAATCATTTAAGAAGAATATCATAGAATAGAATCCCTACAGTGCAGAAGGAAGCCATTCAGCCCATCGAGTCTGCACCGACTCTTTGACAGAGCATTTTACTTGGGCCCCCTCCCTTGCCCTATCCCGTAATCTCTCTCATTTCCCATGGCTAATTCATCTAACCTACACATCTTGAGACACTAAGGGCCAATTTAGCATGGCCAATCCACCTAACCTGCACATCTTTGGACCGTGGGAGGAGCCAGAGAATCTCAGCAGACACCGGGGGGGGGGGGAGAACAAGCAAACTTCACACAGTCACCCAAGGCCGCAATTGAACCCAGATCCCTGGCACTGTAAGGCAGCAGTGCTAACCACTATGCCATCGTGCCACCCACAGAAAAGTGAGAATGTTACACGCTTTGCCCCTTAAATTCAAAGAACTGACGAAGCATATCCAGATTTAAGGGGAAGGTTTATGCATACAGGAGGAAAGAGGAAATATCGAGGAAAGGGAAGAGGTCATTGCAGTGGGAGGGAATTAGAAACACTGACACAGACCAGCTAGGCCAATAGCCTATTCCAAGCCGCAGATTGGATAGCCAGCACAGTATGGTGGGTACAATACTTGTCTGGTGCTGCTCACTGTGGCGATGTTGTCTCACTGTTCCTTACAATGTTGCACCCTGTTTTCCCTCTCACTGTCACCTTCAGGAACCTGCGGATGTGGTATTGATAGAAGATGACTCTGAGGAACTTCGTCCTGTGATATCTAAGAAAACTTGTGTCGAATGTCCGCTTTGTGGGCAGCGCTTCTCCTTGGAAAAAATCGAGGTGCATGCAGCCGATTGTAATGGTACCAGTGAACGAGATGGAGAGTGGCATGGTAAGACAATAATCCCTGTGTCTTTGCAGAAAGACAGTGGAGACACTGCACCGCTACAGTGCTCTGCCGGAGACACTGCATAGGGACAGTGCTCTGCTGGAGACGCTGGATAGGGCAGTGTCCCAGCGTCCGGGTGGGCTGTCTGCGCTGTCCCAGCGTCCGGGTGGGCTGTCTGCGCTGTCCCGGCGTCTGCGCTGTCCCAGCGTCTGCGCTGTCCCAGTGTCTGGGCATTTTGTGTAGGTGGGGCTGTTTACACCATTCCTTGGATTCCGTTGAATTCCCCTTTGGCTTTGTGCAGCTCTGTTAGATCACTGCTTCATCTCCAGTACAAACGTAAGTACCCTGTGTTCATGCTTTTAGCTTTCGCACCATTCTGTTGAATTTTTCAGAACCCCACATTCTAGCCGACAGTAACTAGAGTTTTATATAACTGTAACATTACTGCTGGAGATAGAGGCCAACATCCCATCAGACTTTTAAATTATTGTTGTTAACTATTTAAATAAACAATAAAGGAATTTGAATAATTGGCAGCTTGGGTCCTAACCCGACTGACTCTTGTCTCCTCTACTCACAGTGCGGACTCGCAACAAACCACGCAGAGCTGGCAAGCAGAATGGCACCGAATGACACCCATCCATGTTCAATCAGTGAGTTCTGGAGCAGTTCACCAGATCCTTAAAGAGTGTGTGGGGCAACGTCAGTGGATGTGTCTGTTGCAATATTTTAAAATTCATTTGTGGGACATGGGCGCCGCTGGCTGGCCAGCATTTATTGCCCATTCCTATTTGCCCTTTGAACTAAATGGCTTGCTAGGTCATTTCAGAGAGCAGTTGAGAGTCAACCTCGTTGCTGTCATTGAGTCACAGGTAGGCCAGACCAGGTAAGGACAGCAGACTTCCTTCCCTAAAGGGCATTAGTGACCAGATGGGTTTTTCTGACAATCGGTAATGGTGTCATGGTCATCAGTCGATCCTGAATTCCAGATATTTCTATTTAATTCAAATTCCAGCATCTGTCGTGGCGGGATTTGAATCCGGGTCCCCTGAACATTAACTGGTTTCTGGATTAATAGTCCAGCGATAATACCACTAGGCCATCGCCTCCCTGAGGGCGGGCACGTGACCCTGAAGGCGCACTTGTGTGTCAGACTCTGTCCCCGAGGGGGTGTGTGCACATATACAGGCAGCATGAGTGTGTGGGTATGTATCCATGCAATGTTTTGAGTGTGTATCCATACTTCCCCATTGAAAGTGGATGTGTGTGTGTCGGCGCGTGTCCCCGAGGAGGTGTGTGTGTCCGTGTCTCCACGAGGGCCGGGTCCGTGTCTCCACGAGGGCACGCAAATGCGCCTGCACATATCCGAGTGCGCGCGTATCCGAGTGCACCCCCAAGTGCACATGTCTGATTGAGTGTCCGTGCACACGTCAGAGTACGTGACTGCGTGCATCCCTGAGCACATGCATGTCCCCGAGTTTGTGCGAGTGTCCGAGTATGTCCCTGGTTGCGCATACATATGTCTGTGTCCCAGAATGTGCATGTCTGTACGTGTCCCCGAGTGCGCGCAGGTGTTCAAGTGTGTCCGCGTGTGTCTGTGTCCATGAGTGTGCGGGTGTCCCCGAGTGCGTGCCTGTGTTTCCATGTGTGTCCCCGAGTACGCTTGTGTCTTAGAAATCTTAGAATCTTAGAAACCCTACAGTACAGAAAGAGGCCATTCGGCCCATCGAGTCTGCACCGACCACAATCCCACCCAGGCCCTACCCCCACATCCCTACATATTTTACCCACTAATCCCTCTAACCTACGCATCCCAAGACACTAAGGGCAATTTTAACATGACCAATCAACCTAACCCGCACATCTTTGGACTGTGGGAGGAAACCGGAACACCCGGAGGAAACCCACGCAGACACGAGGAGAATGTGCAAACTCCACACAGACAGTGACCCGAGCCGGGATTCGAACCCAGGTCCCTGGAGCTGTGAAGCAGCAGTGCTAACCACTGTGATACCGTGCCGCCCGTGTCCATGTTTGTGTCCAAGTGCGCCGGGTGTGTCTGCAGCAGACATTCCCCAACTTAACACAAAGCAAAGAAAATAGTGGTTTGCAGTTGACTGCTTTATTTCTAAAGGGAACATACATAATTGGATGGCAAATAATGTATGTTTACTTATAAAATATAGTACCCATAAAGTAAAAAAAGGGGTTATCAATTCAGGGAAAAGAAACTTCTGAAGGATTGTCGAGTGTAAGATCAAAGGGGTAAAATAGAGTTAACGAAACATTGAAGACTGTTTTGGTGTGTAGTGGCTGTGAGATCCGGGCCAGGACAAGAGTGTGGTAAGGTTATTGGAATTTTATGGATTAGAAAATCTGTAAGGACTGTTGCCATCAAAACAAAGGTTTAGCTCCGAGTTTACTAAAGCCGAGATCTTTTAGGAAATACTCAAAGTACTGTTAACTGTGTAAAGGTGTCAGTGTGTTCTATGTGTTATTTTCTTTCTATTTTATTTTAATAAATATTTGACTAATATAAGTTTATGTTTATTTAATAGTGTCACAAGTAGGCCTGCATTAACACTGCAACGAAGTTACGGTGAAAATCCCCTAGTCACCACACTTCAGCACCTGTTCGGGTACACTGAGGGAGGATTTTTGGATGGCCAATGCACCTAACCAGCACGTCCTGCGGACTGTGGGAGGAAGTCCACGCAGACACAAGGAGAATGTGCAGACTCGGCACAGACAGTGACCCAAGCCGGGAATCGAACCCGGATCCCTGGTGCTGTGAGGCAGCAGTGATGACAGCTGTGCCACCATACTGGTCACAAATCATCACACATGGTCTGAGAGTTCCTTATCTTAACTTCAAAACACCTTCTCATAATACACAAATTGCAAAGTTGTTCTGGCAGCTGCTTCAAGTTTTCCTTTAGGATTTGGGCAGCCTACCACTGAGCACCTGCAACGGCATGACACCCTCATTATCCCAATCGATATTTGGGCCACTAAAGGCCAAGGATGGGATTTTCCCGCCACGCTCGCCCTGATCAGTAAGTTTGCGGACGACACGAAAATGGCTGAACTTGCAGATAGTGAGGAACATTGTCAGAGGCTACAGAAGGATATAGATAGGCTGGAAATTTGGGCGAAGAAATGGCAGATGGAGTTCAATCCAGATAAATGCGAAGTGATGCATTTTAATAGAACTAATGTAGGGGGGAGCTATACGATAAATGGCAGAACCATAAAGGGTGTAGATACGCAGAGGGACCTGGGTGTGCAAGTTCACAGATCCTTGAAGGTGATGTCACAGGTGGAGAAGGTAGTGAATAAGGCATATGGCATGCTTGCCTTGATAGGATGGGGCATAGAGTATAAAAGTTGGGGTCTGATGTTGCAGTTGTATAGAACGTTGGTTCGGCCGAATTTGGAATACTGCGCCCAGTTCTGGTCGCTACGCTACCAGAAGGACGTGGAGGCTTTAGAGAGAGTGCAGAGGAGGTTTACCAGGATGTTGCCTGGTATGGAGGGGCTTAGTTATGAGGAGAGATTGGGTAAACTGGGGTTGTTCTCACTGGAAAGACGGAGGGTGAGGGGTGACCTAATAGAGGTGTATAAAATTATGAAAGGCATAGATAGGGTGAACGGTGGGAAGCTTTTTCCCAGGTCGGTGGTGACGTTCACGAGGGGTCATAGGTTCAAGGTGAGGGGGAGGAGGTTTAACACGGATATCAGAAGGACATATTTTATACAGAGGGTGGTGGGGGCCTGGAATGCGCTGCCAGGCAAGGTGGTGGAGGCGGACACACTGGGAACGTTAAAGGCTTATCTAGATAGCCACATGAACGGAGTGGGAATGGAGGGATACAAAAGAATGGTCTAGTTTGGACCAGGGAGCGGCGCGGGCTTGGAGGGCCGAATGGCCTGTTCCTGTGCTGTATTGTTCTTTGAAACCGAAAAATCCCGCCTGAGGTTAATGGACCTTTCCATGGTCTGCCCCTCGCCCGCTACAATTCCTGTGGCGGGCAGAACGGGAAAATTCGTCCCCACGTCTCTTGATTCCCTTTCAAATTTGCTACTTGATTTCTCTCAATTTGGAGACCCTTATTGCTTTTCATCTTTATCCAAATTGATTCCATCTTTGCTCCATCAGAGACATTCTGTATTTCGAACACTGCAATATCTTCCCTAACCAGTACTGTCGCCACACCTCTCTTTTCTCTTTCCTATCCTTTTTGAACACTGTATCCGTGAATAATCAGCGTTCAGTCATTTTAAGTCATGTTTCTGTTATTGCTGCTACATCATATTCCCATACAGTGATTTGTGCTTCTAGCTCACCGACTTGTTCACTACACTCTGTGCTTTGACATCGAGGCATTGTAAACCTGTCTTTCTGTTCTTCATGAGTCTGCTCCTATCCTTTTGGAACTACTGTCTTTACTTCTGTCCAACACTCTCACTTTCTGCACCTATTCCTCTTCTTCAATATACTGGTGCCCATCTTCCAGCAAATTTAGTTTAAACCCTACCCTGTGACGTCATTATTTCCATCCTGTTGAGATGCAACCATTCCTTCTGAATCGGTGCTTCCTACCCCAAAACTGGTCCAAATTCCACAAGAGCATGAGGCCCTCTCTCCTGCCCATGCTTCAAATATACAAGCAAGGAGCAAGAGGAGACCACTCAGCCCCTCAAGCCTGTTGCGTCATTTAATAATATCGATAACCTTGAATCTGCCTCCCACCAATCAGCCCCTTGCTTACCAAGAATCTATCCACCTCTGCCTTAATAATACTCAAAGACACTGCATCCACCACCTTTTCAGGAAGAGAGTTCTAAAGATTCTCAACCCGCTGAGAGAGAAAAAAATCACCTCGCCTCCATTTTAAGTGGGCAACCCTATTTGTAAACAGTGACCCTAGTTCTAGATTATCACATAAGGGGAAACATCCTCTCCACATCCACCCTCTTACAACCCCTCATGCTTCAATCAAGTTGCCTCTTAGTCTTAACTCCATGGGAGAGTAAAGGGGGGGCTTGGGCAAGGGGCTCCATGGTGACCCGGGGGGGGGGCTTGTGGGGGAATCGTTAAGTCATCATGTTGGGATGGGGGAAGCGCTTCCATGCCTTGTTCTGGATGTCAGTGACCAATTACTAATATGTTTATATTTGCCACATTCATATTCCCACAGGTAGCGGGAAATGCGTGTGTGCACCTTATACACTTGTCTCCAATCCGAGAGCTTTAACATGGCTGATGGATCCCGTCTCCGCAATGATCACAACCCAGAAATACTCACTACTCAATCCTCACACTGAGGGACCCTGTCTCCTGGATCACCACAGCCGGACCACCGCAGTCCAAGGCAAAGTTCCATATGTAAATAGTCTTCCATTAAAATCGTCTCTTGCACTGCATCTTGATGCCCATTTTATTTTACAGAATTATAGGGGACTTAACATTAGTTCCTCATTTGGTTCCAGAATACTGTCTGGCTGGGTCTGTGCATAGGACACAGTCTGCTTAGGTCTGCGTATGAACTGCTCTTCAAGGACTGTTTGCAGTTCCAGTTCCTTTTGGGTAATGTCTGGAACAAACCCAAATAAAAAAATTGCAACATAATTCCACTTTTTGTAGCTTTTACTTTAACACAACACAGAGCTATTGCTAATTAAATGTGAATTATCAGGTAAATTATAGTTCAAATAAAAAAGGCACACTTCACTATAAATAAACAATATAACAAAGGTATGCCTTACACAACCACAAGGATTCCCCTTCATGTATTGCATTCAGTAGCTACACAGTTCCATATTATACTATTCTTTATTCACAGTAAGAAGTCTCACAACACCAGGTTAAAGTCCAACAGGTTTATTTGGTAGCAAATACCATAAGCTTTCGGAGCAATGCTCCTTCGTCAGATGGAGTGGTCTCTGTTCTCAAACAGTGCACAGACACAGAAATCAAATTACAGAATACTGATTAGAATGCAAATCTCTACAGCCAGCCAGGTCTTAAATGTACAGACAATGTGGGTGGAGGGAGCATTCAACACAGGTTAAAGAGATGTGTATTGTCTCCAGACAGTACAGCTTGTGAAATTGTGCAAGTCCAGGAGGCAAGCTGTGGGGGTTACTGATAATGTGACATAAATCCAACATCCCGGTTTAGACCGTCCTCATGTGTGCGGAACTTGGCTATCAGTTTCTGCTCCGTGACTCTGCGCTGTCGTGTGTCGTGAAGGCCGCCTTGGAGAACGCTTACCTGAAGATCCAAGGCTGAATGCCTGTGACTGCTGAAGTGCTCCCCCACAGGAAGAGAACAGTCTTGCCTGGTGATTGTCGAGCGGTGTTCATTCATCCGTTGTCGTAGCGTCTGCATGGTTTCCCCAATGTACCATGCCTCGGGACATCCTTTCTTGCAGCGTATCAGGTAGACAACGTTGGCCGAGTTGCAAGAGTAGGTACCATGTACCTGGTAGATGGTGTTCTCACGTGAGATGATGGCATCCGTGTTGATGATCCAGCACGTCTTGCAGAGGTTGCTGTGGCAGGGCTGTGTGGTGTCGTGGTCACTGTTCTCCTGAAGGCTGGGTAGTTTGCTGCGGACAATGGTCTGTTTGAGGTTGCGTGGTTGTTTGAAGGCAAGAAGTGGGGGTGTGGGGATGGCCTTGGCGAGATGTTCGTCTTCATCAATGACATGTTGAAGGCTCCGGAGGAGATGCCGTAGCTTCTCCGCTCCGGGGAAGTACTGGACGACGAAGGGTACTCTGTCCACCGTGTCCCGTGTTTGTCTTCTGAGGAGGTCGGTGCGGTTTTTCGCTGTGGCGCGTCGGAACTGTTGATCGATGAGTCGAGCGCCATATCCTGTTCTTATGAGGGCATCTTTCAGCGTCTGGAGGTGTCTGTTGCGATCCTCCTCATCCGAGCAGATCCTGTGTATTCGGAGGGCTTGTCCGTAGGGGATGGCTTCTTTAACGTGTTTAGGGTGGAAGCTGGAGAAGTGGAGCATCATGAGGTTATCCGTGGGCTTGCGGTACAGTGAGGTGCTGAGGTGACCGTCCTTAATGGAGATGCGTGTGTCCAAGAATGCAACCGATTCCGGAGAGTAGTCCATGGTGAGTCTGATGGTGGGATGGAACTTGTTGATGTCATCATATAGTTGTTTCAGTGATTGCTCACCATGACTCCAAAGGAAGAAAATGTCATCGATGTATCTCGTGTATAGCATCGGTTGAAGGTCCTGTGCGGTGACGAAGTCTTGTTCGAACCTGTGCATGAAGATGTTGGCATATTGAGGTGCGAATTTTGTCCCCATGGCTGTTCCGTGTGTCTGGATGAAGAACTGGTTGTTGAAGGTGAAGATATTGTGATCCAGGATGAAGCGGATGAGTTGTAAAATTGCATCTGGAAACTGGCAGTTGACGGCATTGAGTACTGAGGCCGTTGCAGTAATGCCATCATCGTGGGGGATGCTGGTGTAGAGTGCCGAGACATCCATTGTGACGAGGAGTGCTCCTGGTTCAACTGCTCCATGTGTGTTGAGTTTCTGTAGGAAGTCCGTAGTGTCGCGAGAAAAGCTGGGGGTTCTTTGTACAATGGGTTTCAAGATGCCCTCGACATAGCCGGAGAGGTTCTCGCACAGGGTTCCGTTTCCTGAAACGATGGAACGGCCGGGTGTGTTTGCCTTGTGTATTTTTGGGAGGCAGTAGAGATCTCCATCGCGTGGAGTACGTGGGATGAGAGCACGGAGGGTGCTCTGAAGGTCCGGATCAAAGGTTTTGATCAGAGTGTTGAGTTGACGGGTGTGTTCTTTGGTTGGATCTGTGGGTAACTGTCTGTAGTGTTCCTCGTTGTTCAGTTGTCGGTCCACTTCTTTGCAGTAATCCGTTCTGTTCAGTATGACGATGGCCCCTCCTTTGTCTGCTGGTTTGATGACAATGTTGCGGTTGGTCTTGAGAGCGTGGATGGCGTTACGTTGTGCTTGGGTGATGTTCGGTGCTGTCTTGTGAGTGCGGCTGATGAATTTGGTGTTGACGCACCTCCTGATGGCTTGGGCATACATGTCAAGTCGAGGGCAGCGGCCTTCCGGAGGAGTCCAATTCGACTCTTTCCTCTTCGGTTGCACTGCGGGTCTCTCTGTCTGCTGTTCCGGTTCATTAGCTGTCTCATTGTGTTCGCTGTTGGCCTCTTGGGGTTTGTGGAAGAATTCCCGCCGACAACTGAACAACATTCCAGTCAGTGTCACACAGTAACCCCGTAACACACACATTCCAGTCAGTGTCACACAGTAACCCAGTAACACAGACACACATTCCAGTCAGTGTCACACAGTAACGCAGTAAGACACACACATTCCAGTCAGTGTCACACAGTAACCTAGTAACACAGACACACATTCCAGTCAGTGTCACACAGTAACCCAGTAACACAGACACACATTCCAGTCAGTGTCACACAGTAACACAGTAACACAGAGACACATTCCAGTCAGTGTCACACAGTAACCCAGTAACACAGACACACATTCCAGTCAGTGTCACACAGTAACCCAGTAACACACACATACATTCCAGTCAGTGTCACACAGTAACGCAGTAAGACACACACATTCCAGTCGGTGTCACACAGTAACACAGTAACACAGAGACACATTCCAGTCAGTGTCACACAGTAACCCAGTAACACAGACACACATTCCAGTCAGTGTCACACAGTAACCCAGTAACACAGACACACATTCCAGTCAGTGTCACACAGTAACCCAGTAACACACACACACATTCCAGTCAGTGTCTCACAGTAACCCAGTAACACACACACATTCCAGTCAGTGTCACACAGTAACCTAGTAACACAGACACACATTCCAGTCAGTGTCACACAGTAACCCAGTAACACAGACACACATTCCAGTCAGTGTCACACAGTAACACAGTAACACAGAGACACATTCCAGTCAGTGTCACACAGTAACCCAGTAACACAGACACACATTCCAGTCAGTGTCACACAGTAACCCAGTAACAGACACATACATTCCAGTCAGTGTCACACAGTAACGCAGTAAGACACACACATTCCAGTCGGTGTCACACAGTAACCCAGTAACACACACACACATTCCAGTCAGTGTCACACAGGAACCCAGTAACACAGACACACATTCCAGTCAGTGTCACACAGTAACCCAGTAACACACACACACATTCCAGTCAGTGTCTCACAGTAACCCAGTAACACACACACATTCCAGTCAGTGTCACACAGTAACCTAGTAACACACACATTCCAGTCAGTGTCACACAGTAACCCAGTAACACACACACACATTCCAGTCAGTGTCACACAGTAACCCAGTAACACAGACACACATTCCAGTCAGTGTCACACAGTAACACAGTAACACAGACACACATTCCAGTCAGTGTCACACAGTAACCCAGTAACACAGACACACATTCCAGTCAGTGTCACACAGTAACCCAGTAACACACACATACATTCCAGTCAGTGTCACACAGTAACGCAGTAAGACACACACATTCCAGTCGGTGTCACACAGTAACCCAGTAACACAGACACACATTCCAGTCAGTGTCACACAGTAACCCAGTAACACACACACACATTCCAGTCAGTGTCTCACAGTAACCCAGTAACACACACACATTCCAGTCAGTGTCACACAGTAACCTAGTAACACACACATTCCAGTCAGTGTCACACAGTAACCCAGTAACACACACACACATTCCAGTCAGTGTCACACAGTAACCCAGTAACACAGACACACATTCCAGTCAGTGTCACACAGTAACACAGACACACATTCCAGTCAGTGTCACACAGTAACCCAGTAACACAGACACACATTCCAGTCAGTGTCACACAGTAACCCAGTAACACACACACACATTCCAGTCAGTGTCACACAGTAACCCAGTAACACACACACACATTCCAGTCAGTGTCTCACAGTAACCCAGTAACACACACACATTCCAGTCAGTGTCACACAGTAACCTAGTAACACACACATTCCAGTCAGTGTCACACAGTAACCCAGTAACACACACACACATTCCAGTCAGTGTCTCACAGTAACCCAGTAACACACACACACATTCCAGTCAGTGTCACACAGTAACCCAGTAACACAGACACACATTCCAGTCAGTGTCACACAGTAACCTAGTAACACACACATTCCAGTCAGTGTCACACAGTAACCCAGTAACACACACACACATTCCAGTCAGTGTCTCACAGTAACCCAGTAACACAGACACACATTCCAGTCAGTGTCACACAGTAACCCAGTAACACAGACACACATTCCAGTCAGTGTCACACAGTAACCCAGTAACACAGACACACATTCCAGTCAGTGTCACACAGTAACACAGACACACATTCCAGTCAGTGTCACACAGTAACCCAGTAACACAGACACACATTCCAGTCAGTGTCACACAGTAACCCAGTAACACACACACACATTCCAGTCAGTGTCACACAGTAACCCAGTAACACACACACACTCCAGTCAGTGTCACACAGTAACACAGACACACATTCCAGTCAGTGTCTCACAGTAACCCAGTAACACACACACACATTCCAGTCAGTGTCACACAGTAACCCAGTAACACAGACACACATTCCAGTCAGTGTCACACAGTAACACAGACACACATTCCAGTCAGTGTCACACAGTAACCCAGTAACACAGACACACATTCCAGTCAGTGTCACACAGTAACCCAGTAACACACACACACATTCCAGTCAGTGTCACACAATAACCCAGTAACACACACACACATTCCAGTCATTGTCACACAGTAACCCAGTAACACAGACACACATTCCAGTCAGTGTCACACAGTAACCCAGTAACACACACACATTCCAGTCAGTGTCACACAGTAACCTAGTAACACACACATTCCAGTCAGTGTCACACAGTAACCCAGTAACACACACACACATTCCAGTCAGTGTCTCACAGTAACCCAGTAACACACACACACATTCCAGTCAGTGTCACACAGTAACCCAGTAACACAGACACACATTCCAGTCAGTGTCACACAGTAACCCAGTAACACAGACACACATTCCAGTCAGTGTCACACAGTAACCTAGTAACACACACATTCCAGTCAGTGTCACACAGTAACCCAGTAACACAGACACACATTCCAGTCAGTGTCACACAGTAACCCAGTAACACACACACACATTCCAGTCAGTGTCTCACAGTAACCCAGTAACACAGACACACATTCCAGTCAGTGTCACACAGTAACCCAGTAACACAGACACACATTCCAGTCAGTGTCACACAGTAACCCAGTAACACAGACACACATTCCAGTCAGTGTCTCACAGTAACCCAGTAACACAGACACACATTCCAGTCAGTGTCACACAGTAACCCAGTAACACAGACACACATTCCAGTCAGTGTCACACAGTAACACAGTAACACAGACACACATTCCAGTCAGTGTCACACAGTAACCCAGTAACACAGACACACATTCCAGTCAGTGTCACACAGTAACCCAGTAACACAGACACACATTCCAGTCAGTGTCACACAGTAACCCAGTAACACAGACACACATTCCAGTCAGTGTCACACAGTAACCCAGTAACACACACACACATTCCAGTCAGTGTCACACAGTAACCCAGTAACACACACACACTCCAGTCAGTGTCACACAGTAACACAGACACACACTCCAGTCAGTGTCACACAGTAACCCAGTAACACACACACATTCCAGTCAGTGTCACACAGTAACCCAGTAACACACACACACATTCCTGTCAGTGTCACACAGTAACCCAGTAACACACACACATTCCAGTCAGTGTCACACAGTAACACAGTAACACACACACATTCCAGTCAGAGTCACACAGTAACCCAGTAACACAGACACACATTCCAGTCAGTGTCTCACAGTAACCCAGTAACACACACACATTCCAGTCAGTGTCACACAGTAACCTAGTAACACACACATTCCAGTCAGTGTCACACAGTAACCCAGTAACACACACACACATTCCAGTCAGTGTCACACAGTAACCCAGTAACACAGACACACATTCCAGTCAGTGTCACACAGTAACACAGTAACACAGACACACATTCCAGTCAGTGTCACACAGTAACCCAGTAACACAGACACACATTCCAGTCAGTGTCACACAGTAACCCAGTAACACACACATACATTCCAGTCAGTGTCACACAGTAACGCAGTAAGACACACACATTCCAGTCGGTGTCACACAGTAACCCAGTAACACAGACACACATTCCAGTCAGTGTCACACAGTAACCCAGTAACACACACACACATTCCAGTCAGTGTCTCACAGTAACCCAGTAACACACACACATTCCAGTCAGTGTCACACAGTAACCTAGTAACACACACATTCCAGTCAGTGTCACACAGTAACCCAGTAACACACACACACATTCCAGTCAGTGTCACACAGTAACCCAGTAACACAGAAACACATTCCAGTCAGTGTCACACAGTAACACAGACACACATTCCAGTCAGTGTCACACAGTAACCCAGTAACACAGACACACATTCCAGTCAGTGTCACACAGTAACCCAGTAACACACACACACATTCCAGTCAGTGTCACACAGTAACCCAGTAACACACACACACATTCCAGTCAGTGTCTCACAGTAACCCAGTAACACACACACATTCCAGTCAGTGTCACACAGTAACCTAGTAACACACACATTCCAGTCAGTGTCACACAGTAACCCAGTAACACACACACACATTCCAGTCAGTGTCTCACAGTAACCCAGTAACACACACACACATTCCAGTCAGTGTCACACAGTAACCCAGTAACACAGACACACATTCCAGTCAGTGTCACACAGTAACCCAGTAACACAGACACACATTCCAGTCAGTGTCACACAGTAACCTAGTAACACACACATTCCAGTCAGTGTCACACAGTAACCCAGTAACACACACACACATTCCAGTCAGTGTCTCACAGTAACCCAGTAACACAGACACACATTCCAGTCAGTGTCACACAGTAACCCAGTAACACAGACACACATTCCAGTCAGTGTCACACAGTAACCCAGTAACACAGACACACATTCCAGTCTGTGTCACACAGTAACACAGACACACATTCCAGTCAGTGTCACACAGTAACCCAGTAACACAGACACACATTCCAGTCAGTGTCACACAGTAACCCAGTAACACACACACACATTCCAGTCAGTGTCACACAGTAACCCAGTAACACACACACACTCCAGTCAGTGTCACACAGTAACACAGACACACATTCCAGTCAGTGTCTCACAGTAACCCAGTAACACACACACACATTCCAGTCAGTGTCACACAGTAACCCAGTAACACAGACACACATTCCAGTCAGTGTCACACAGTAACACAGACACACATTCCAGTCAGTGTCACACAGTAACCCAGTAACACAGACACACATTCCAGTCAGTGTCACACAGTAACCCAGTAACACACACACACATTCCAGTCAGTGTCACACAGTAACCCAGTAACACACACACACATTCCAGTCATTGTCACACAGTAACCCAGTAACACAGACACACATTCCAGTCAGTGTCACACAGTAACCCAGTAACACACACACATTCCAGTCAGTGTCACACAGTAACACAGACACACATTCCAGTCAGTGTCACACAGTAACCCAGTAACACAGACACACATTCCAGTCAGTGTCACACAGTAACCTAGTAACACACACATTCCAGTCAGTGTCACACAGTAACCCAGTAACACAGACACACATTCCAGTCAGTGTCACACAGTAACCCAGTAACACACACACACATTCCAGTCAGTGTCTCACAGTAACCCAGTAACACAGACACACATTCCAGTCAGTGTCACACAGTAACCCAGTAACACAGACACACATTCCAGTCAGTGTCACACAGTAACCCAGTAACACAGACACACATTCCAGTCAGTGTCTCACAGTAACCCAGTAACACAGACACACATTCCAGTCAGTGTCACACAGTAACCCAGTAACACAGACACACATTCCAGTCAGTGTCACACAGTAACACAGTAACACAGACACACATTCCAGTCAGTGTCACACAGTAACCCAGTAACACAGACACACATTCCAGTCAGTGTCACACAGTAACCCAGTAACACAGACACACATTCCAGTCAGTGTCACACAGTAACCCAGTAACACAGACACACATTCCAGTCAGTGTCACACAGTAACCCAGTAACACACACACACATTCCAGTCAGTGTCACACAGTAACCCAGTAACACACACACACTCCAGTCAGTGTCACACAGTAACACAGACACACACTCCAGTCAGTGTCACACAGTAACCCAGTAACACACACACATTCCAGTCAGTGTCACACAGTAACCCAGTAACACACACACACATTCCTGTCAGTGTCACACAGTAACCCAGTAACACACACACATTCCAGTCAGTGTCACACAGTAACACAGTAACACACACACATTCCAGTCAGTGTCACACAGTAACCCAGTAACACAGACACACATTCCAGTCAGTGTCACACAGTAACACAGTAACACAGACACACATTCCAGTCAGTGTCACACAGTAACACAGTAACACAGACACACATTCCAGTCAGTGTCACACAGTAACCCAGTAACACAGACACACATTCCAGTCAGTGTCACACAGTAACACAGACACACATTCCAGTCAGTGTCACACAGTAACCCAGTAACACAGACACACATTCCAGTCAGTGTCACACAGTAACCCAGTAACACAGACACACATTCCAGTCAGTGTCACACAGTAACACAGTAACACAGACACATATTCCAGTCAGTGTCACACAGTAACACAGTAAAACAGACACACATTTCAGTCACTGTCACTCAGTAACCCAGTAACACAGAGACACATTCCAGTCAGTGTCACACAGTAACCCAGTAACACAGACACACATTCCAGTCAGTGTCACACAGTAACACAGTAACACAGACACACATTTCAGTCAGTGTCACTATGTAACCCAGTAACACAGACACACATTCCAGTCAGTGTCACACAGTAACACAGACACACATTCCAGTCAGTGTCACACAGTAACACAGACACACATTCCAGTCAGTGTCACACAGTAACACAGACACACATTCCAGTCAGTGTCACACAGTAACACAGTAACACAGACACACATTCCAGTCAGTGTCACACAGTAACCCAGTAACACAGACACACATTCCAGTCAGTGTCACACAGTAACACAGACACACATTCCAGTCAGTGTCACACAGTAACCCAGTAACACAGACACACATTCCAGTCAGTGTCACACAGTAACCCAGTAACACAGACACACATTCCAGTCAGTGTCACACAGTAACACAGTAACACAGACACATATTCCAGTCAGTGTCACACAGTAACACAGTAAAACAGACACACATTTCAGTCACTGTCACTCAGTAACCCAGTAACACAGAGACACATTCCAGTCAGTGTCACACAGTAACCCAGTAACACAGACACACATTCCAGTCAGTGTCACACAGTAACACAGTAACACAGACACACATTTCAGTCAGTGTCACTATGTAACCCAGTAACACAGACACACATTCCAGTCAGTGTCACACAGTAACACAGTAACACAGACACACACATTCCAGTCAGTGTCACACAGTAACCCAGTAACACACACACACATTCCAGTCAGTGTCTCACGGTAACCCAGTAACACAGACACACATTCCAGTCAGTGTCACACTGTAACCCAGTCACACAGACACACATTCCAGTCAGTGTCACACAGTAACCCAGTAACACACACATATTCCAGTCCGTGTCACACTGTAACCCAGTAACACTGACATACATTGCAGTCAGTGTCACACAGTAACAGTAACACAGACACACATTCCAGTCAGTGTCACACAGTAAGACAGTAACACGGACATACATTCCAGTCAGTGTCACACAGTAACACAGTAACACACACATTCCAGTCAGTGTCACACAGTAACCCAGTAACACACACATTCCAGTCAGTGTCACACAGTAACCCAGTAACACAGACACACATTCCAGTCAGTGTCACACAGTAACACAGTAACACAGACACACATTCCAGACAGTGTCACAGTAACCCAGTAACACACACATTGCAGTCAGTGTCACACAGTAACCCAGTAACACACACACACATTGCAGTCAGTGTCACAGGAACACAGTAACACACACATTCCAGTCAGTGTCACACAGTAACCCAGTAACACACACATTCCAGTCAGTGTCACACAGTCACCCAGTAACACAGACACACATTGCAGTCAGTGTCACAGTAACCCAGTAACACACACATTCCAGTCAGTGTCACACATAACCCAGTAAGACAGACACACATTCCAGTCAGTGTCACACAGTATCCCAATAAAACAGACACACATTTCAGTCAGTGTCACACAGTAACCCAGTAACACAGACACACATTCCAGTCAGTATCACCCAGTAACCCAGTAACACAGACATTCCAGTCAGTGTCTCACAGTCACCCAGTAACACAGACACACATTGCAGTCAGTGTCACAGTAACCCAGTAACACACACATTCCAGTCAGTGTCACACAGTAACCCAGTAAGACAGACACACATTCCAGTCAGTGTCACACAGTAACCCAGTAAAACAGACACACATTTCAGTCAGTGTCACACAGTAACCCAGTAACACACACACACATTCCAGTCAGTGTCACACAGTAAGCCAGTAACACAGACACACATTCCAGTCAGTGTCACACAGTAACACAGTAACACAGACACACACATTCCAGTCAGTGTCACACAGTAACCCAGTAACACACACACACATTCCAGTCAGTGTCTCACGGTAACCCAGTAACACAGACACACATTCCAGTCAGTGTCACACTGTAACCCAGTCACACAGACACACATTCCAGTCAGTGTCACACAGTAACCCAGTAACACACACACATTCCAGTCCGTGTCACACTGTAACCCAGTAACACTGACATACATTGCAGTCAGTGTCACACAGTAACACAGTAACACAGACACACATTCCAGTCAGTGTCACTATGTAACCCAGTAACACAGACACACATTCCAGTCAGTGTCACACAGTAACACAGTAACACAGACACACATTCCAGTCAGTGTCACACAGTAACACAGACACACACATTCCAGTCAGTGTCTCACAGTAACACATTAACATGCGCAAACATTCCAGTCAGTGTCACACAGTAACCCAGTAACACAGACACACATTCCAGTCAGTGTCACACAGGAACCCAGTAACACATACACACATCCCCGTCAGTGTCACACAGTAACCTTTTAACACACACACACATTCCAGTCAGTGTCACACAGTAACCCAGTAACACACACATTCCAGTCAGTGTCACACAGTAACCCAGTAACACACAAATTCCAGTCAGTGTCACACAGTAACCCAGTAACACAGACACACATTCCAGTCAGTGTCACACAGTAACACAGACACACATTCCAGACAGTGTCACAGTAACCCAGTAACACACACATTCCAGTCAGTGTCACACAGTAACCCAGTAACACACACATTCCAGTCAGTGTCACACAGTCACCCAGTAACACAGACACACATTGCAGTCAGTGTCACAGTAACCCAGTAACACACACATTCCAGTCAGTGTCACACAGTAACCCAGTAAGACAGACACACATTCCAGTCAGTGTCACACAGTAACCCAGTAAAACAGACACACATTTCAGTCAGTGTCACACAGTAACCCAGTAACACAGACACACATTCCAGTCAGTGTCACCCAGTAACCCAGTAACACACACACACACATTCCAGTCAGTGTCACACAGTAAGCCAGTAACACAGACACACATTCCAGTCAGTGTCACACAGTAACCCAGTAACACAGACACTCACATTCCAGTCAGTGTCACACTGTAACCCAGTAACACAGACACACATTCCAGTCAGTGTCACACATTAACCCAGTAAAACAGACACACATTTCAGTCCGTGTCACACAGTAACCCAGTAAAACAGACACACATTTCAGTCAGTGTCACACAGTAACACAGTAACACAGACACACATAACAGTCAGTGTCACACAGTAACACAGTAACACAGACACACATTCCAGTCAGTGTCACACAGTAACCCAGTAACACACACACACACATTCCAGTCAGTGTCACACTGTAACCCAGTAACACAGACACACATTCCAGTCAGTGTCACACAGTAAACCAGTAAAACAGACACACATTTCAGTCCGTGTCACACAGTAACCCAGTAAAACAGACACACATTTCAGTCAGTGTCACACAGTAACACAGTAACACAGACACACATAACAGTCAGTGTCACACAGTAACACAGACACACATTCCAGTCAGTGTCACACAGTAACCCAGTAACACACACACACACACATTCCAGTCAGTGTCACACTGTAACCCAGTAACACAGACACACATTCCAGTCAGTGTCACACAGTAAACCAGTAAAACAGACACACATTTCAGTCAGTGTCACACAGTAACCCAGTAACACACACACACACATTCCAGTCAGTGTCACACTGTAACCCAGTAACACAGACACACATTCCAATCAGTGTCACACATTAACCCAGTAAAACAGACACACATTTCAGTCAGTGTCACACAATAACCCAGTAACACACACATTCCAGTCAGTGTCACACTGTAACCCAGTAACACAGACACACATTCCAGTCAGTGTCACACAGTAACCCAGTAACACACACACACATTCCAGTCAGTGTCTCACAGTAACCCAGTAACACACACACATTCCTGTCAGTGTCACACAGTAACCTAGTAACACAGACACACATTCCAGTCAGTGTCACACAGTAACCCAGTAACACAGACACACATTCCAGTCAGTGTCACACAGTAACACAGTAACACAGAGACACATTCCAGTCAGTGTCACACAGTAACCCAGTAACACAGACACACATTCCAGTCAGTGTCACACAGTAACCCAGTAACACACACATACATTCCAGTCAGTGTCACACAGTAACGCAGTAAGACACACACATTCCAGTCGGTGTCACACAGTAACCCAGTAACACACACACACATTCCAGTCAGTGTCACACAGGAACCCAGTAACACAGACACACATTCCAGTCAGTGTCACACAGTAACCCAGTAACACACACACACATTCCAGTCAGTGTCTCACAGTAACCCAGTAACACACACACATTCCAGTCAGTGTCACACAGTAACCTAGTAACACACACATTCCAGTCAGTGTCACACAGTAACCCAGTAACACACACACACATTCCAGTCAGTGTCACACAGTAACCCAGTAACACAGACACACATTCCAGTCAGTGTCACACAGTAACACAGTAACACAGACACACATTCCAGTCAGTGTCACACAGTAACCCAGTAACACAGACACACATTCCAGTCAGTGTCACACAGTAACCCAGTAACACACACATACATTCCAGTCAGTGTCACACAGTAACGCAGTAAGACACACACATTCCAGTCGGTGTCACACAGTAACCCAGTAACACAGACACACATTCCAGTCAGTGTCACACAGTAACCCAGTAACACACACACACATTCCAGTCAGTGTCTCACAGTAACCCAGTAACACACACACATTCCAGTCAGTGTCACACAGTAACCTAGTAACACACACATTCCAGTCAGTGTCACACAGTCACCCAGTAACACACACACACATTCCAGTCAGTGTCACACAGTAACCCAGTAACACAGACACACATTCCAGTCAGTGTCACACAGTAACACAGACACACATTCCAGTCAGTGTCACACAGTAACCCAGTAACACAGACACACATTCCAGTCAGTGTCACACAGTAACCCAGTAACACACACACACATTCCAGTCAGTGTCACACAGTAACCCAGTAACACACACACACATTCCAGTCAGTGTCTCACAGTAACCAAGTAACACACACACATTCCAGTCAGTGTCACACAGTAACCTAGTAACACACACATTCCAGTCAGTGTCACACAGTAACCCAGTAACACACACACACATTCCAGTCAGTGTCTCACAGTAACCCAGTAACACACACACACATTCCAGTCAGTGTCACACAGTAACCCAGTAACACAGACACACATTCCAGTCAGTGTCACACAGTAACCCAGTAACACAGACACACATTCCAGTCAGTGTCACACAGTAACCTAGTAACACACACATTCCAGTCAGTGTCACACAGTAACCCAGTAACACACACACACATTCCAGTCAGTGTCTCACAGTAACCCAGTAACACAGACACACATTCCAGTCAGTGTCACACAGTAACCCAGTAACACAGACACACATTCCAGTCAGTGTCACACAGTAACCCAGTAACACAGACACACATTCCAGTCAGTGTCACACAGTAACACAGACACACATTCCAGTCAGTGTCACACAGTAACCCAGTAACACAGACACACATTCCAGTCAGTGTCACACAGTAACCCAGTAACACACACACACATTCCAGTCAGTGTCACACAGTAACCCAGTAACACACACACACATTCCAGTCATTGTCACACAGTAACCCAGTAACACAGACACACATTCCAGTCAGTGTCACACAGTAACCCAGTAACACACACACATTCCAGTCAGTGTCACACAGTAACCTAGTAACACACACATTCCAGTCAGTGTCACACAGTAACCCAGTAACACACACACACATTCCAGTCAGTGTCTCACAGTAACCCAGTAACACACACACACATTCCAGTCAGTGTCACACAGTAACCCAGTAACACAGACACACATTCCAGTCAGTGTCACACAGTAACCCAGTAACACAGACACACATTCCAGTCAGTGTCACACAGTAACCTAGTAACACACACATTCCAGTCAGTGTCACACAGTAACCCAGTAACACAGACACACATTCCAGTCAGTGTCACACAGTAACCCAGTAACACACACACACATTCCAGTCAGTGTCTCACAGTAACCCAGTAACACAGACACACATTCCAGTCAGTGTCACACAGTAACCCAGTAACACAGACACACATTCCAGTCAGTGTCACACAGTAACCCAGTAACACAGACACACATTCCAGTCAGTGTCACACAGTAACCCAGTAACACAGACACACATTCCAGTCAGTGTCACACAGTAACCCAGTAACACAGACACACATTCCAGTCAGTGTCACACAGTAACCCAGTAACACACACACATTCCAGTCAGTGTCACACAGTAACCTAGTAACACACACATTCCAGTCAGTGTCACACAGTCACCCAGTAACACACACACACATTCCAGTCAGTGTCACACAGTAACCCAGTAACACAGACACACATTCCAGTCAGTGTCACACAGTAACACAGACACACATTCCAGTCAGTGTCACACAGTAACCCAGTAACACAGACACACATTCCAGTCAGTGTCACACAGTAACCCAGTAACACACACACACATTCCAGTCAGTGTCACACAGTAACCCAGTAACACACACACACATTCCAGTCAGTGTCTCACAGTAACCAAGTAACACACACACATTCCAGTCAGTGTCACACAGTAACCTAGTAACACACACATTCCAGCCAGTGTCACACAGTAACCCAGTAACACACACACACATTCCAGTCAGTGTCTCACAGTAACCCAGTAACACACACACACATTCCAGTCAGTGTCACACAGTAACCCAGTAACACAGACACACATTCCAGTCAGTGTCACACAGTAACCCAGTAACACAGACACACATTCCAGTCAGTGTCACACAGTAACCTAGTAACACACACATTCCAGTCAGTGTCACACAGTAACCCAGTAACACACACACACATTCCAGTCAGTGTCTCACAGTAACCCAGTAACACAGACACACATTCCAGTCAGTGTCACACAGTAACCCAGTAACACAGACACACATTCCAGTCAGTGTCACACAGTAACCCAGTAACACAGACACACATTCCAGTCAGTGTCACACAGTAACACAGACACACATTCCAGTCAGTGTCACACAGTAACCCAGTAACACAGACACACATTCCAGTCAGTGTCACACAGTAACCCAGTAACACACACACACATTCCAGTCAGTGTCACACAGTAACACAGTAACACAGACACATATTCCAGTCAGTGTCACACAGTAACACAGTAAAACAGACACACATTTCAGTCACTGTCACTCAGTAACCCAGTAACACAGAGACACATTCCAGTCAGTGTCACACAGTAACCCAGTAACACAGACACACATTCCAGTCAGTGTCACACAGTAACACAGTAACACAGACACAC
The DNA here is from genome assembly GCF_964213995.1 of Mustelus asterias. NCBI lineage: Eukaryota > Metazoa > Chordata > Chondrichthyes > Carcharhiniformes > Triakidae > Mustelus > Mustelus asterias. The sequence continues at coordinate 79,810,809 of NC_135816.1, read as the reverse complement.
ATTTCAGTCAGTGTCACTATGTAACCCAGTAACACAGACACACATTCCAGTCAGTGTCACACAGTAACACAGTAACACAGACACACACATTCCAGTCAGTGTCACACAGTAACCCAGTAACACACACACACATTCCAGTCAGTGTCTCACGGTAACCCAGTAACACAGACACACATTCCAGTCAGTGTCACACTGTAACCCAGTCACACAGACACACATTCCAGTCAGTGTCACACAGTAACCCAGTAACACACACACATTCCAGTCCGTGTCACACTGTAACCCAGTAACACTGACATACATTGCAGTCAGTGTCACACAGTAACAGTAACACAGACACACATTCCAGTCAGTGTCACACAGTAAGACAGTAACACGGACACACATTCCAGTCAGTGTCACACAGTAACACAGTAACACACACATTCCAGTCAGTGTCACACAGTAACCCAGTAACACACACATTCCAGTCAGTGTCACACAGTAACCCAGTAACACAGACACACATTCCAGTCAGTGTCACACAGTAACACAGTAACACAGACACACATTCCAGACAGTGTCACAGTAACCCAGTAACACACACATTGCAGTCAGTGTCACACAGTAACCCAGTAACACACACATTCCAGTCAGTGTCACACAGTCACCCAGTAACACAGACACACATTGCAGTCAGTGTCACAGTAACCCAGTAACACACACATTCCAGTCAGTGTCACACATAACCCAGTAAGACAGACACACATTCCAGTCAGTGTCACACAGTATCCCAGTAAAACAGACACACATTTCAGTCAGTGTCACACAGTAACCCAGTAACACAGACACACATTCCAGTCAGTATCACCCAGTAACCCAGTAACACAGACATTCCAGTCAGTGTCACACAGTCACCCAGTAACACAGACACACATTGCAGTCAGTGTCACAGTAACCCAGTAACACACACATTCCAGTCAGTGTCACACAGTAACCCAGTAAGACAGACACACATTCCAGTCAGTGTCACACAGTAACCCAGTAAAACAGACACACATTTCAGTCAGTGTCACACAGTAACCCAGTAACACACACACACATTCCAGTCAGTGTCACACAGTAAGCCAGTAACACAGACACACATTCCAGTCAGTGTCACACAGTAACACAGTAACACAGACACACACATTCCAGTCAGTGTCACACAGTAACCCAGTAACACACACACACATTCCAGTCAGTGTCTCACGGTAACCCAGTAACACAGACACACATTCCAGTCAGTGTCACACTGTAACCCAGTCACACAGACACACATTCCAGTCAGTGTCACACAGTAACCCAGTAACACACACACATTCCAGTCCGTGTCACACTGTAACCCAGTAACACTGACATACATTGCAGTCAGTGTCACACAGTAACACAGTAACACAGACACACATTCCAGTCAGTGTCACACAGTAAGACAGTAACACAGACACACATTCCAGTCAGTGTCACACAGTAACACAGTAACACAGACACACATTCCAGTCAGTGTCACACAGTAACACAGACACACACACACATTCCAGTCAGTGTCTCACAGTAACACATTAACATGCGCAAACATTCCAGTCAGTGTCACACAGTAACCCAGTAACACAGACACACATTCCAGTCAGTGTCACACAGTAACCCAGTAACACATACACACATCCCCGTCAGTGTCACACAGTAACCCAGTAACACACACACACATTCCAGTCAGTGTCACACAGTAACCCAGTAACACACACATTCCAGTCAGTGTCACACAGTAACCCAGTAACACACACATTCCAGTCAGTGTCACACAGTAACCCAGTAACACAGACACACATTCCAGTCAGTGTCACACAGTAACACAGACACACATTCCAGACAGTGTCACAGTAACCCAGTAACACACACATTCCAGTCAGTGTCACACAGTAACCCAGTAACACACACATTCCAGTCAGTGTCACACAGTAACACAGACACACATTCCAGTCAGTGTCACACAGTAACCCAGTAACACAGACACACATTCCAGTCAGTGTCACACAGTAACCCAGTAACACACACACACATTCCAGTCAGTGTCACACAGTAACCCAGTAACACACACACACATTCCAGTCAGTGTCTCACAGTAACCAAGTAACACACACACATTCCAGTCAGTGTCACACAGTAACCTAGTAACACACACATTCCAGCCAGTGTCACACAGTAACCCAGTAACACACACACACATTCCAGTCAGTGTCTCACAGTAACCCAGTAACACACACACACATTCCAGTCAGTGTCACACAGTAACCCAGTAACACAGACACACATTCCAGTCAGTGTCACACAGTAACCCAGTAACACAGACACACATTCCAGTCAGTGTCACACAGTAACCTAGTAACACACACATTCCAGTCAGTGTCACACAGTAACCCAGTAACACACACACACATTCCAGTCAGTGTCTCACAGTAACCCAGTAACACAGACACACATTCCAGTCAGTGTCACACAGTAACCCAGTAACACAGACACACATTCCAGTCAGTGTCACACAGTAACCCAGTAACACAGACACACATTCCAGTCAGTGTCACACAGTAACACAGACACACATTCCAGTCAGTGTCACACAGTAACCCAGTAACACAGACACACATTCCAGTCAGTGTCACACAGTAACCCAGTAACACACACACACATTCCAGTCAGTGTCACACAGTAACACAGTAACACAGACACATATTCCAGTCAGTGTCACACAGTAACACAGTAAAACAGACACACATTTCAGTCACTGTCACTCAGTAACCCAGTAACACAGAGACACATTCCAGTCAGTGTCACACAGTAACCCAGTAACACAGACACACATTCCAGTCAGTGTCACACAGTAACACAGTAACACAGACACACATTTCAGTCAGTGTCACTATGTAACCCAGTAACACAGACACACATTCCAGTCAGTGTCACACAGTAACACAGTAACACAGACACACACATTCCAGTCAGTGTCACACAGTAACCCAGTAACACACACACACATTCCAGTCAGTGTCTCACGGTAACCCAGTAACACAGACACACATTCCAGTCAGTGTCACACTGTAACCCAGTCACACAGACACACATTCCAGTCAGTGTCACACAGTAACCCAGTAACACACACACATTCCAGTCCGTGTCACACTGTAACCCAGTAACACTGACATACATTGCAGTCAGTGTCACACAGTAACAGTAACACAGACACACATTCCAGTCAGTGTCACACAGTAAGACAGTAACACGGACACACATTCCAGTCAGTGTCACACAGTAACACAGTAACACACACATTCCAGTCAGTGTCACACAGTAACCCAGTAACACACACATTCCAGTCAGTGTCACACAGTAACCCAGTAACACAGACACACATTCCAGTCAGTGTCACACAGTAACACAGTAACACAGACACACATTCCAGACAGTGTCACAGTAACCCAGTAACACACACATTGCAGTCAGTGTCACACAGTAACCCAGTAACACACACATTCCAGTCAGTGTCACACAGTCACCCAGTAACACAGACACACATTGCAGTCAGTGTCACAGTAACCCAGTAACACACACATTCCAGTCAGTGTCACACATAACCCAGTAAGACAGACACACATTCCAGTCAGTGTCACACAGTATCCCAGTAAAACAGACACACATTTCAGTCAGTGTCACACAGTAACCCAGTAACACAGACACACATTCCAGTCAGTATCACCCAGTAACCCAGTAACACAGACATTCCAGTCAGTGTCACACAGTCACCCAGTAACACAGACACACATTGCAGTCAGTGTCACAGTAACCCAGTAACACACACATTCCAGTCAGTGTCACACAGTAACCCAGTAAGACAGACACACATTCCAGTCAGTGTCACACAGTAACCCAGTAAAACAGACACACATTTCAGTCAGTGTCACACAGTAACCCAGTAACACACACACACATTCCAGTCAGTGTCACACAGTAAGCCAGTAACACAGACACACATTCCAGTCAGTGTCACACAGTAACACAGTAACACAGACACACACATTCCAGTCAGTGTCACACAGTAACCCAGTAACACACACACACATTCCAGTCAGTGTCTCACGGTAACCCAGTAACACAGACACACATTCCAGTCAGTGTCACACTGTAACCCAGTCACACAGACACACATTCCAGTCAGTGTCACACAGTAACCCAGTAACACACACACATTCCAGTCCGTGTCACACTGTAACCCAGTAACACTGACATACATTGCAGTCAGTGTCACACAGTAACACAGTAACACAGACACACATTCCAGTCAGTGTCACACAGTAAGACAGTAACACAGACACACATTCCAGTCAGTGTCACACAGTAACACAGTAACACAGACACACATTCCAGTCAGTGTCACACAGTAACACAGACACACACACACATTCCAGTCAGTGTCTCACAGTAACACATTAACATGCGCAAACATTCCAGTCAGTGTCACACAGTAACCCAGTAACACAGACACACATTCCAGTCAGTGTCACACAGTAACCCAGTAACACATACACACATCCCCGTCAGTGTCACACAGTAACCCAGTAACACACACACACATTCCAGTCAGTGTCACACAGTAACCCAGTAACACACACATTCCAGTCAGTGTCACACAGTAACCCAGTAACACACACATTCCAGTCAGTGTCACACAGTAACCCAGTAACACAGACACACATTCCAGTCAGTGTCACACAGTAACACAGACACACATTCCAGACAGTGTCACAGTAACCCAGTAACACACACATTCCAGTCAGTGTCACACAGTAACCCAGTAACACACACATTCCAGTCAGTGTCACACAGTAACCCAGTAACACAGACACACATTGCAGTCAGTGTCACAGTAACCCAGTAACACACACATTCCAGTCAGTGTCACACAGTAACCCAGTAAGACAGACACACATTCCAGTCAGTGTCACACAGTAACCCAGTAAAACAGACACACATTTCAGTCAGTGTCACACAGTAACCCAGTAACACAGACACACATTCCAGTCAGTGTCACCCAGTAACCCAGTAACACACACACACACATTCCAGTCAGTGTCACACAGTAAGCCAGTAACACAGACACACATTCCAGTCAGTGTCACACAGTAACCCAGTAACACAGACACTCACATTCCAGTCAGTGTCACACTGTAACCCAGTAACACAGACACACATTCCAGTCAGTGTCACACATTAACCCAGTAAAACAGACACACATTTCAGTCCGTGTCACACAGTAACCCAGTAAAACAGACACACATTTCAGTCAGTGTCACACAGTAACACAGTAACACAGACACACATAACAGTCAGTGTCACACAGTAACACAGACACACATTCCAGTCAGTGTCACACAGTAACCCAGTAACACACACACACACATTCCAGTCAGTGTCACACTGTAACCCAGTAACACAGACACACATTCCAGTCAGTGTCACACAGTAAACCAGTAAAACAGACACACATTTCAGTCAGTGTCACACAGTAACCCAGTAACACACACACACACATTCCAGTCAGTGTCACACTGTAACCCAGTAACACAGACACACATTCCAATCAGTGTCACACATTAACCCAGTAAAACAGACACACATTCCAGTCAGTGTCACACAGTAACCCAGTAACACACACACACATTCCAGTCAGTGTCTCACAGTAACCCAGTAACACACACACATTCCAGTCAGTGTCACACAGTAACCTAGTAACACAGATACACATTCCAGTCAGTGTCACACAGTAACCCAGTAACACACACACACATTCCAGTCAGTGTCTCACAGTAACCCAGTAACACACACACATTCCAGTCAGTGTCACACAGTAACCTAGTAACACAGATACACATTCCAGTCAGTGTCACACAGTAACCCAGTAACACAGACACACATTCCAGTCAGTGTCACACAGTAACACAGTAACACAGAGACACATTCCAGTCAGTGTCACACAGTAACCCAGTAACACAGACACACATTCCAGTCAGTGTCACACAGTAACCCAGTAACACACACATACATTCCAGTCAGTGTCACACAGTAACGCAGTAAGACACACACATTCCAGTCGGTGTCACACAGTAACCCAGTAACACACACACACATTCCAGTCAGTGTCACACAGGAACCCAGTAACACAGACACACATTCCAGTCAGTGTCACACAGTAACCCAGTAACACACACACACATTCCAGTCAGTGTCTCACAGTAACCCAGTAACACACACACATTCCAGTCAGTGTCACACAGTAACCTAGTAACACACACATTCCAGTCAGTGTCACACAGTAACCCAGTAACACACACACACATTCCAGTCAGGGTCACACAGTAACCCAGTAACACAGACACACATTCCAGTCAGTGTCACACAGTAACACAGTAACACAGACACACATTCCAGTCAGTGTCACACAGTAACCCAGTAACACAGACACACATTCCAGTCAGTGTCACACAGTAACCCAGTAACACACACATACATTCCAGTCAGTGTCACACAGTAACGCAGTAAGACACACACATTCCAGTCGGTGTCACACAGTAACCCAGTAACACAGACACACATTCCAGTCAGTGTCACACAGTAACCCAGTAACACACACACACATTCCAGTCAGTGTCTCACAGTAACCCAGTAACACAGACACACATTCCAGTCAGTGTCACACAGTAACCTAGTAACACACACATTCCAGTCAGTGTCACACAGTCACCCAGTAACACACACACACATTCCAGTCAGTGTCACACAGTAACCCAGTAACACAGACACACATTCCAGTCAGTGTCACACAGTAACACAGACACACATTCCAGTCAGTGTCACACAGTAACCCAGTAACACAGACACACATTCCAGTCAGTGTCACACAGTAACCCAGTAACACACACACACATTCCAGTCAGTGTCACACAGTAACCCAGTAACACACACACACATTCCAGTCAGTGTCTCACAGTAACCAAGTAACACACACACATTCCAGTCAGTGTCACACAGTAACCTAGTAACACACACATTCCAGTCAGTGTCACACAGTAACCCAGTAACACACACACACATTCCAGTCAGTGTCTCACAGTAACCCAGTAACACACACACACATTCCAGTCAGTGTCACACAGTAACCCAGTAACACAGACACACATTCCAGTCAGTGTCACACAGTAACCCAGTAACACAGACACACATTCCAGTCAGTGTCACACAGTCACCTAGTAACACACACATTCCAGTCAGTGTCACACAGTAACCCAGTAACACACACACACATTCCAGTCAGTGTCTCACAGTAACCCAGTAACACAGACACACATTCCAGTCAGTGTCACACAGTAACCCAGTAACACAGACACACATTCCAGTCAGTGTCACACAGTAACCCAGTAACACAGACACACATTCCAGTCAGTGTCACACAGTAACACAGACACACATTCCAGTCAGTGTCACACAGTAACCCAGTAACACAGACACACATTCCAGTCAGTGTCACACAGTAACCCAGTAACACACACACACATTCCAGTCAGTGTCACACAGTAACCCAGTAACACACACACACTCCAGTCAGTGTCACACAGTAACACAGACACACATTCCAGTCAGTGTCTCACAGTAACCCAGTAACACACGCACACATTCCAGTCAGTGTCACACAGTAACCCAGTAACACAGACACACATTCCAGTCAGTGTCACACAGTAACACAGACACACATTCCAGTCAGTGTCACACAGTAACCCAGTAACACAGACACACATTCCAGTCAGTGTCACACAGTAACCCAGTAACACACACACACATTCCAGTCAGTGTCACACAGTAACCCAGTAACACACACACACATTCCAGTCATTGTCACACAGTAACCCAGTAACACAGACACACATTCCAGTCAGTGTCACACAGTAACCCAGTAACACACACACATTCCAGTCAGCGTCACACAGTAACCTAGTAACACACACATTCCAGTCAGTGTCACACAGTAACCCAGTAACACACACACACATTCCAGTCAGTGTCTCACAGTAACCCAGTAACACACACACACATTCCAGTCAGTGTCACACAGTAACCCAGTAACACAGACACACATTCCAGTCAGTGTCACACAGTAACCCAGTAACACAGACACACATTCCAGTCAGTGTCACACAGTAACCTAGTAACACACACATTCCAGTCAGTGTCACACAGTAACCCAGTAACACAGACACACATTCCAGTCAGTGTCACACAGTAACCCAGTAACACACACACACATTCCAGTCAGTGTCTCACAGTAACCCAGTAACACAGACACACATTCCAGTCAGTGTCACACAGTAACCCAGTAACACAGACACACATTCCAGTCAGTGTCACACAGTAACCCAGTAACACAGACACACATTCCAGTCAGTGTCACACAGTAACCCAGTAACACAGACACACATTCCAGTCAGTGTCACACAGTAACCCAGTAACACAGACACACATTCCAGTCAGTGTCACACAGTAACCCAGTAACACAGACACACATTCCAGTCAGTGTCACACAGTAACCCAGTAACACACACACACATTCCAGTCAGTGTCACACAGTAACCCAGTAACACACACACACTCCAGTCAGTGTCACACAGTAACACAGACACACACTCCAGTCAGTGTCACACAGTAACCCAGTAACACACACACATTCCAGTCAGTGTCACACAGTAACACAGTAACACACACACATTCCAGTCAGTGTCACACAGTAACACAGACACACACTCCAGTCAGTGTCACACAGTAACCCAGTAACACACACACATTCCAGTCAGTGTCACACAGTAACCCAGTAACACACACACACATTCCTGTCAGTGTCACACAGTAACCCAGTAACACACACACATTCCAGTCAGTGTCACACAGTAACACAGTAACACACACACATTCCAGTCAGTGTCACACAGTAACCCAGTAACACAGACACACATTCCAGTCAGTGTCTCACAGTAACACAGTAACACACACACACATTCCAGTCAGTGTCACACAGTAACACAGACACACATTCCAGTCAGTGTCACACAGTAACACAGTAACACAGACACACATTCCAGTCAGTGTCACACAGTAACACAGTAACACAGACACACATTCCAGTCAGTGTCACACAGTAACCCAGTAACACAGACACACATTCCAGTCAGTGTCACACAGTAACACAGACACACATTCCAGTCAGTGTCACACAGTAACCCAGTAACACAGACACACATTCCAGTCAGTGTCACACAGTAACCCAGTAACACAGACACACATTCCAGTCAGTGTCACACAGTAACACAGTAACACAGACACATATTCCAGTCAGTGTCACACAGTAACACAGTAAAACAGACACACATTTCAGTCACTGTCACTCAGTAACCCAGTAACACAGAGACACATTCCAGTCAGTGTCACACAGTAACCCAGTAACACAGACACACATTCCAGTCAGTGTCACACAGTAACACAGTAACACAGACACACATTTCAGTCAGTGTCACTATGTAACCCAGTAACACAGACACACATTCCAGTCAGTGTCACACAGTAACACAGTAACACAGACACACACATTCCAGTCAGTGTCACACAGTAACCCAGTCACACACACACACATTCCAGTCAGTGTCTCACGGTAACACAGTAACACAGACACATATTCCAGTCAGTGTCACACAGTAACACAGTAAAACAGACACACATTTCAGTCACTGTCACTCAGTAACCCAGTAACACAGAGACACATTCCAGTCAGTGTCACACAGTAACCCAGTAACACAGACACACATTCCAGTCAGTGTCACACAGTAACACAGTAACACAGACACACATTTCAGTCAGTGTCACTATGTAACCCAGTAACACAGACACACATTCCAGTCAGTGTCACACAGTAACACAGTAACACAGACACACACATTCCAGTCAGTGTCACACAGTAACCCAGTAACACACACACACATTCCAGTCAGTGTCTCACGGTAACCCAGTAACACAGACACACATTCCAGTCAGTGTCACACTGTAACCCAGTCACACAGACACACATTCCAGTCAGTGTCACACAGTAACCCAGTAACACACACACATTCCAGTCCGTGTCACACTGTAACCCAGTAACACTGACATACATTGCAGTCAGTGTCACACAGTAACACAGTAACACAGACACACATTCCAGTCAGTGTCACACAGTAAGACAGTAACACGGACACACATTCCAGTCAGTGTCACACAGTAACACAGTAACACACACATTCCAGTCAGTGTCACACAGTAACCCAGTAACACACACATTCCAGTCAGTGTCACACAGTAACCCAGTAACACAGACACACATTCCAGTCAGTGTCACACAGTAACACAGTAACACAGACACACATTCCAGACAGTGTCACAGTAACCCAGTAACACACACATTCCAGTCAGTGTCACACAGTAACCCAGTAACACACACATTCCAGTCAGTGTCACACAGTCACCCAGTAACACAGACACACATTGCAGTCAGTGTCACAGTAACCCCGTAACACACACATTCCAGTCAGTGTCACACAGTAACCCAGTAAGACAGACACACATTCCAGTCAGTGTCACACAGTATCCCAGTAAAACAGACACACATTTCAGTCAGTGTCACACAGTAACCCAGTAACACAGACACACATTCCAGTCAGTGTCACCCAGTAACCCAGTAACACAGACATTCCAGTCAGTGTCACACAGTCACCCAGTAACACAGACACACATTGCAGTCAGTGTCACAGTAACCCAGTAACACACACATTCCAGTCAGTGTCACACTGTAACCCAGTAACACAGACACCCATTCCAATATGTGTCACACATTAACCCAGTAAAACAGACACACATTTCAGTCAGTGTCACACAATAACCCAGTAACACACACATTCCAGTCAGTGTCACACTGTAACCCAGTAACACAGACACACATTCCAGTCAGTGTCACACAGTAACCCAGTAAAACAAACACACACTTCAGTCAGTGTCACACAGTAACACAGTAACACAGACACACATTCCAGTCAGTGTCACACAGTAACACAGTAACACAGACACACATTTCAGTCAGTGTCACTATGTAACCCAGTAACACAGACACACATTCCAGTCAGTGTCACACAGTAACACAGTAACACAGACACACACATTCCAGTCAGTGTCACACAGTAACCCAGTAACACACACACACATTCCAGTCAGTGTCTCACGGTAACCCAGTAACACAGACACACATTCCAGTCAGTGTCACACAGTAACCCAGTAACACAGACACACATTCCAGTCAGTGTCACACAGTAACCCAGTAACACAGACACATATTCCAGTCAGTGTCACACAGTAACACAGTAAAACAGACACACATTTCAGTCACTGTCACTCAGTAACCCAGGAACACAGTGACACATTCCAGTCAGTGTCACACAGTAACCCAGTAACACATACACACATCCCCGTCAGTGTCACACAGTAACCCAGTAACACACACACACATTCCAGTCAGTGTCACACAGTAACCCAGTAACACACACATTCCAGTCAGTGTCACACAGTAACCCAGTAACACACACATTCCAGTCAGTGTCACACAGTAACCCAGTAACACAGACACACATTCCAGTCAGTGTCACACAGTAACACAGACACACATTCCAGACAGTGTCACAGTAACCCAGTAACACACACATTCCAGTCAGTGTCACACAGTAACCCAGTAACACACACATTCCAGTCAGTGTCACACAGTAACCCAGTAACACAGACACACATTGCAGTCAGTGTCACAGTAACCCAGTAACACACACATTCCAGTCAGTGTCACACAGTAACCCAGTAAGACAGACACACATTCCAGTCAGTGTCACACAGTAACCCAGTAAAACAGACACACATTTCAGTCAGTGTCACACAGTAACCCAGTAACACAGACACACATTCCAGTCAGTGTCACCCAGTAACCCAGTAACACACACACACACATTCCAGTCAGTGTCACACAGTAAGCCAGTAACACAGACACACATTCCAGTCAGTGTCACACAGTAACCCAGTAACACAGACACTCACATTCCAGTCAGTGTCACACTGTAACCCAGTAACACAGACACACATTCCAGTCAGTGTCACACATTAACCCAGTAAAACAGACACACATTTCAGTCCGTGTCACACAGTAACCCAGTAAAACAGACACACATTTCAGTCCGTGTCACACAGTAACACAGTAACACAGACACACATAACAGTCAGTGTCACACAGTAACACAGACACACATTCCAGTCAGTGTCACACAGTAACCCAGTAACACACACACACACATTCCAGTCAGTGTCACACTGTAACCCAGTAACACAGACACACATTCCAGTCAGTGTCACACAGTAAACCAGTAAAACAGACACACATTTCAGTCAGTGTCACACAGTAACCCAGTAACACACACACACACATTCCAGTCAGTGTCACACTGTAACCCAGTAACACAGACACACATTCCAATCAGTGTCACACATTAACCCAGTAAAACAGACACACATTTCAGTCAGTGTCACACAATAACCCAGTAACACACACATTCCAGTCAGTGTCACACTGTAACCCAGTAACACAGACACACATTCCAGTCAGTGTCACACAGTAACCCAGTAACACACACACACATTCCAGTCAGTGTCTCACAGTAACCCAGTAACACACACACATTCCAGTCAGTGTCACACAGTAACCTAGTAACACAGACACACATTCCAGTCAGTGTCACACAGTAACCCAGTAACACAGACACACATTCCAGTCAGTGTCACACAGTAACACAGTAACACAGAGACACATTCCAGTCAGTGTCACACAGTAACCCAGTAACACAGACACACATTCCAGTCAGTGTCACACAGTAACCCAGTAACACACACATACATTCCAGTCAGTGTCACACAGTAACGCAGTAAGACACACACATTCCAGTCGGTGTCACACAGTAACCCAGTAACACACACACACATTCCAGTCAGTGTCACACAGGAACCCAGTAACACAGACACACATTCCAGTCAGTGTCACACAGTAACCCAGTAACACACACACACATTCCAGTCAGTGTCTCACAGTAACCCAGTAACACACACACATTCCAGTCAGTGTCACACAGTAACCTAGTAACACACACATTCCAGTCAGTGTCACACAGTAACCCAGTAACACACACACACATTCCAGTCAGTGTCACACAGTAACCCAGTAACACAGACACACATTCCAGTCAGTGTCACACAGTAACACAGTAACACAGACACACATTCCAGTCAGTGTCACACAGTAACCCAGTAACACAGACACACATTCCAGTCAGTGTCACACAGTAACCCAGTAACACACACATACATTCCAGTCAGTGTCACACAGTAACGCAGTAAGACACACACATTCCAGTCGGTGTCACACAGTAACCCAGTAACACAGACACACATTCCAGTCAGTGTCACACAGTAACCCAGTAACACACACACACATTCCAGTCAGTGTCTCACAGTAACCCAGTAACACAGACACACATTCCAGTCAGTGTCACACAGTAACCTAGTAACACACACATTCCAGTCAGTGTCACACAGTCACCCAGTAACACACACACACATTCCAGTCAGTGTCACACAGTAACCCAGTAACACAGACACACATTCCAGTCAGTGTCACACAGTAACACAGACACACATTCCAGTCAGTGTCACACAGTAACCCAGTAACACAGACACACATTCCAGTCAGTGTCACACAGTAACCCAGTAACACACACACACATTCCAGTCAGTGTCACACAGTAACCCAGTAACACACACACACATTCCAGTCAGTGTCTCACAGTAACCAAGTAACACACACACATTCCAGTCAGTGTCACACAGTAACCTAGTAACACACACATTCCAGTCAGTGTCACACAGTAACCCAGTAACACACACACACATTCCAGTCAGTGTCTCACAGTAACCCAGTAACACACACACACATTCCAGTCAGTGTCACACAGTAACCCAGTAACACAGACACACATTCCAGTCAGTGTCACACAGTAACCCAGTAACACAGACACACATTCCAGTCAGTGTCACACAGTCACCTAGTAACACACACATTCCAGTCAGTGTCACACAGTAACCCAGTAACACACACACACATTCCAGTCAGTGTCACACAGTAACCCAGTAACACAGACACACATTCCAGTCAGTGTCACACAGTCACCTAGTAACACACACATTCCAGTCAGTGTCACACAGTAACCCAGTAACACACACACACATTCCAGTCAGTGTCTCACAGTAACCCAGTAACACAGACACACATTCCAGTCAGTGTCACACAGTAACCCAGTAACACAGACACACATTCCAGTCAGTGTCACACAGTAACCCAGTAACACAGACACACATTCCAGTCAGTGTCACACAGTAACACAGACACACATTCCAGTCAGTGTCACACAGTAACCCAGTAACACACACACACATTCCAGTCAGTGTCACACAGTAACCCAGTAACACACACACACTCCAGTCAGTGTCACACAGTAACACAGACACACATTCCAGTCAGTGTCTCACAGTAACCCAGTAACACACGCACACATTCCAGTCAGTGTCACACAGTAACCCAGTAACACAGACACACATTCCAGTCAGTGTCACACAGTAACACAGACACACATTCCAGTCAGTGTCACACAGTAACCCAGTAACACAGACACACATTCCAGTCAGTGTCACACAGTAACCCAGTAACACACACACACATTCCAGTCAGTGTCACACAGTCACCCAGTAACACACACACACATTCCAGTCATTGTCACACAGTAACCCAGTAACACTGACACACATTCCAGTCAGTGTCACACAGTAACCCAGTAACACACACACATTCCAGTCAGTGTCACACAGTAACCTAGTAACACACACATTCCAGTCAGTGTCACACAGTAACCCAGTAACACACACACACATTCCAGTCAGTGTCTCACAGTAACCCAGTAACACACACACACATTCCAGTCAGTGTCACACAGTAACCCAGTAACACAGACACACATTCCAGTCAGTGTCACACAGTAACCCAGTAACACAGACACACATTCCAGTCAGTGTCACACAGTAACCTAGTAACACACACATTCCAGTCAGTGTCACACAGTAACCCAGTAACACAGACACACATTCCAGTCAGTGTCACACAGTAACCCAGTAACACACACACACATTCCAGTCAGTGTCTCACAGTAACCCAGTAACACAGACACACATTCCAGTCAGTGTCACACAGTAACCCAGTAACACAGACACACATTCCAGTCAGTGTCACACAGTAACCCAGTAACACAGACACACATTCCAGTCAGTGTCACACAGTAACCCAGTAACACAGACACACATTCCAGTCAGTGTCACACAGTAACCCAGTAACACAGACACACATTCCAGTCAGTGTCACACAGTAACCCAGTAACACAGACACACATTCCAGTCAGTGTCACACAGTAACCCAGTAACACACACACACATTCCAGTCAGTGTCACACAGTAACCCAGTAACACACACACACTCCAGTCAGTGTCACACAGTAACACAGACACACACTCCAGTCAGTGTCACACAGTAACCCAGTAACACACACACATTCCAGTCAGTGTCACACAGTAACACAGTAACACACACACATTCCAGTCAGTGTCACACAGTAACACAGACACACACTCCAGTCAGTGTCACACAGTAACCCAGTAACACACACACATTCCAGTCAGTGTCACACAGTAACCCAGTAACACACACACACATTCCTGTCAGTGTCACACAGTAACCCAGTAACACACACACATTCCAGTCAGTGTCACACAGTAACACAGTAACACACACACATTCCAGTCAGTGTCACACAGTAACCCAGTAACACAGACACACATTCCAGTCAGTGTCTCACAGTAACCCAGTAACACACACACACATTCCAGTCAGTGTCACACAGTAACACAGACACACATTCCAGTCAGTGTCACACAGTAACACAGTAACACAGACACACATTCCAGTCAGTGTCACACAGTAACACAGTAACACAGACACACATTCCAGTCAGTGTCACACAGTAACCCAGTAACACAGACACACATTCCAGTCAGTGTCACACAGTAACACAGACACACATTCCAGTCAGTGTCACACAGTAACCCAGTAACACAGACACACATTCCAGTCAGTGTCACACAGTAACCCAGTAACACAGACACACATTCCAGTCAGTGTCACACAGTAACACAGTAACACAGACACATATTCCAGTCAGTGTCACACAGTAACACAGTAAAACAGACACACATTTCAGTCACTGTCACTCAGTAACCCAGTAACACAGAGACACATTCCAGTCAGTGTCACACAGTAACCCAGTAACACAGACACACATTCCAGTCAGTGTCACACAGTAACACAGTAACACAGACACACATTTCAGTCAGTGTCACTATGTAACCCAGTAACACAGACACACATTCCAGTCAGTGTCACACAGTAACACAGTAACACAGACACACACATTCCAGTCAGTGTCACACAGTAACCCAGTCACACACACACACATTCCAGTCAGTGTCTCACGGTAACACAGTAACACAGACACATATTCCAGTCAGTGTCACACAGTAACACAGTAAAACAGACACACATTTCAGTCACTGTCACTCAGTAACCCAGTAACACAGAGACACATTCCAGTCAGTGTCACACAGTAACCCAGTAACACAGACACACATTCCAGTCAGTGTCACACAGTAACACAGTAACACAGACACACATTTCAGTCAGTGTCACTATGTAACCCAGTAACACAGACACACATTCCAGTCAGTGTCACACAGTAACACAGTAACACAGACACACACATTCCAGTCAGTGTCACACAGTAACCCAGTAACACACACACACATTCCAGTCAGTGTCTCACGGTAACCCAGTAACACAGACACACATTCCAGTCAGTGTCACACTGTAACCCAGTCACACAGACACACATTCCAGTCAGTGTCACACAGTAACCCAGTAACACACACACATTCCAGTCCGTGTCACACTGTAACCCAGTAACACTGACATACATTGCAGTCAGTGTCACACAGTAACACAGTAACACAGACACACATTCCAGTCAGTGTCACACAGTAAGACAGTAACACGGACACACATTCCAGTCAGTGTCACACAGTAACACAGTAACACACACATTCCAGTCAGTGTCACACAGTAACCCAGTAACACACACATTCCAGTCAGTGTCACACAGTAACCCAGTAACACAGACACACATTCCAGTCAGTGTCACACAGTAACACAGTAACACAGACACACATTCCAGACAGTGTCACAGTAACCCAGTAACACACACATTCCAGTCAGTGTCACACAGTAACCCAGTAACACACACATTCCAGTCAGTGTCACACAGTCACCCAGTAACACAGACACACATTGCAGTCAGTGTCACAGTAACCCAGTAACACACACATTCCAGTCAGTGTCACACAGTAACCCAGTAAGACAGACACACATTCCAGTCAGTGTCACACAGTATCCCAGTAAAACAGACACACATTTCAGTCAGTGTCACACAGTAACCCAGTAACACAGACACACATTCCAGTCAGTGTCACCCAGTAACCCAGTAACACAGACATTCCAGTCAGTGTCACACAGTCACCCAGTAACACAGACACACATTGCAGTCAGTGTCACAGTAACCCAGTAACACACACATTCCAGTCAGTGTCACACTGTAACCCAGTAACACAGACACCCATTCCAATATGTGTCACACATTAACCCAGTAAAACAGACACACATTTCAGTCAGTGTCACACAATAACCCAGTAACACACACATTCCAGTCAGTGTCACACTGTAACCCAGTAACACAGACACACATTCCAGTCAGTGTCACACAGTAACCCAGTAAAACAAACACACACTTCAGTCAGTGTCACACAGTAACACAGTAACACAGACACACATTCCAGTCAGTGTCACACAGTAACACAGTAACACAGACACACATTTCAGTCAGTGTCACTATGTAACCCAGTAACACAGACACACATTCCACTCAGTGTCACACAGTAACACAGTAACACAGACACACACATTCCAGTCAGTGTCACACAGTAACCCAGTAACACACACACACATTCCAGTCAGTGTCTCACGGTAACCCAGTAACACAGACACACATTCCAGTCAGTGTCACACAGTAACCCAGTAACACAGACACACATTCCAGTCAGTGTCACACAGTAACCCAGTAACACAGACACATATTCCAGTCAGTGTCACACAGTAACACAGTAAAACAGACACACATTTCAGTCACTGTCACTCAGTAACCCAGGAACACAGTGACACATTCCAGTCAGTGTCACACAGTAACCCAGTAACACAGACACACATTCCAGTCAGTGTCACACAGTAACACAGTAACACAGACACACATTCCAGTCAGTGTCACACAGTAACCCAGTAAAACAGACACACATTCCAGTCAGTGTCACACAGTAACCCAGTAACACAGACACATATTCCAGTCAGTGTCACACAGTAACACAGTAAAACAGACACACATTTCAGTCACTGTCACTCAGTAACCCAGGAACACAGTGACACATTCCAGTCAGTGTCACACAGTAACCCAGTAACACAGACACACATTCCAGTCAGTGTCACTATGTAACCCAGTAACACAGACACACATTCCAGTCAGTGTCACACAGTAACACAGTAACACAGACACACACATTCCAGTCAGTGTCACACAGTTACCCAGTAACACACACACACATTCCAGTCAGTGTCTCACGGTAACCCAGTAACACAGACACACATTCCAGTCAGTGTCACACTGTAACACAGTAACACACACACATTCCAGTCATTGTCACACAGTAACCCAGTAACACAGACACACATTCCAGTCAGTGTCACACAGTAACCCAGTAACACACACACATTCCAGTCAGTGTCACACAGTAACCCAGTAACACAGACACACATTCCAGTCAGTGTCACACAGTAACCCAGTAACACACACACATTCCAGTCCGTGTCACACTGTAACCCAGTAACACTGACACACATTGCAGTCAGTGTCAGACAGTAACACAGTAACACAGGCACACATTCCAGTCAGTGTCACACAGTAACACAGTAACACAGACACACATTCCAGTCAGTGTCACACAGTAACACAGTAGCACATTCCAGTCAGTGTCACACAGTAACCCAGACACACACACACATTCCAGTCAGTGTCTCACAGTAACACAGTAACACAGACACACACATTCCAGTCAGTGTCACACAGTAACACAGTAACATGCGCAAACATTCCAGTCAGTGTCACAGTAACCCAGTAACATAGACACACATTCCCGTCAGTGTCACACAGTAACCCAGTAACACACACACACATTCCAGTCAGTGTCACACAGTAACACAGTAACACAGACACACATTCCAGTCAGTGTCACACAGTAACCCAGTAACACACACATTCCAGTCAGTGTCACACAGTAACCCAGTAACACACACATTCCAGTTAGTGTCACACAGTAACCCAGTAACACAGACACACATTCCAGTCAGTGTCACACAGTATCACAGTAACACAGACACACATTCCAGTCAGTGTCACAGTAACCCAGTAACACACACATTCCAGTCAGTGTCACACAGTACCCCAGTAACACACACATTCCAGTCAGTGTCACACAGTCACCCAGTAACACAGACACACATTGCAGTCAGTGTCACAGTAACCCAGTAACACACACATTCCAGTCAGTGTCACACAGTAACCCAGTAAGACAGACAAACATTCCAGTCAGTGTCACACAGTAACCCAGTAAAACAGACACACATTTCAGTCAGTGTCACACAGTAACCCAGTAACACAGACACACATTCCAGTCAGTGTCAACCAGTAATCCAGTAACACACACACACACATTCCAGTCAGTGTCACACAGTAAGCCAGTAACACAGACACACATTCCAGTCAGTGTCACACAGTAACCCAGTAACACAGACACACACATTCCAGTCAGTGTCACACAGTAACCCAGTAACACAGACACACATTCCAGTCAGTGTCACACAGTAACCCAGTAACACAGACACACATTTCAGTCAGTGTCACACAGTAACCCAGTAACACACACACACACATTCCAGTCAGTGTCACACTGTAACCCAGTAACACAGACACACATTCCAATCAGTGTCACACAGTAACCCAGTAAAACAGACACACATTTCAGTCAGTGTCACACAGTAACCCAGTAACACACACATTCCAGTCAGTGTCACACAGTAACACAGTAACACAGACGCACATTCCAGTCAGTGCCACACAGTAACCCAGTAACACACACATTCCAGTCAGTGTCACACTGTAACCCAGCAACACAGACACACATTCCAAACAGTGTCACACAGTAACCCAGTAAAACAGACACACATTTCAGTCAGTGTCACACAGTAACACAGTAACACAGACACACATTCCAGTCAGTGTCACACAGTAACACAGTAACACATCCACACATTCCAGTCAGTGTCACACAGTAACACAGTAACACAGACACACATTCCAGTCAGTGTCACACAGTAACACAGTAAAACAGCCAAACATTCCAGTCAGTGTCACACAGTAACACAGTAACACGGACATACATTCCAGTCAGTGTCACACAGTAACACAGTAAAACAGACACACATTCCAGTCAGTGTCACACAGTAACCCAGTAACACAGACACACATTCCAGTCAGTGTCACACAGTAACCCAGTAACACAGACACACATTCCAGTCAGTGTCTCACAGTAACCCAGTAACACAGACACACATTCCAGTCAGTGTCACACAGTAACCCAGTAACACACACACACATTCCAGTCAGTGTCTCATGGTAACCCAGTAAAACAGACACACATTCCAGTCAGTGTCACACAGTAACACAGTAAAACAGACACACATTCCAGTCAGTGTCACACAGTAACACAGTAAAACAGACACACATTCCAGTCAGTGTCACACAGTAACACAGACACACATTCCAGTCAGTGTCACACAGTAACCCAGTAACACAGACACACATTCCAGTCAGTGTCTCACAGTAACACAGACACACATTCCAGTCAGTGTCACACAGTAACACAGTAAAAGAGACACACATTCCAGTCAGTGTCACACAGTAACACAGTAAAACAGACACAAATTCCAGTCAGTGTCACACAGTAACACAGTAACACAGACACACATTCCAGTCAGTGTCACACAGTAACCCAGTAACACAGACACACATTCCAGTCAGTGTCACACAGTAACACAGACACACATTCCAGTCAGTGTCTCACAGTAACACAGTAAAACAGACACACATTCCAGTCAGCGTCACACAGTAACACAGTAACACAGACACACATTCCAGTCAGTGTCACACAGTAACACAGTAAAACAGACACACATTCCAGTCAGTGTCACACAGTAACCCAGTAACACAGACACACATTCCAGTCAGTGTCACACAGCAACACAGACACACATTCCAGTCAGTGTGACACAGTAACCCAGTAACACAGACACACATTCCAGTCAGTGTCACACAGTAACCCAGTAACACACACACATTCCAGTCAGTGTCAGACAGTAACACAGTAACACAGACACACATTCCAGTCAGTGTCACACAGTGACCCAGTAACACACACACATTCCAGTCAGTGTCACACAGTAACCCAGTAACACGGACACACATTCCAGTCAGTGTCACACAGTAACCCAGTAACACAGACACACATTCCAGTCAGTGTCACACAGTAACCCAGTAACACAGACACACATTCCAGTCAGTGTCACACAGTAACCCAGTAACACAGACACACATTCCAGTCAGTGTCACACAGTAACAAAGTAACACAGACACACATTCCAGTCAGTGTCACTATGTAACCCAGTAACACAGACACACATTCCAGTCAGTGTCACACAGTAACACAGACACACACATTCCAGTCAGTGTCACACAGTAACACAGTAACACAGACACACACATTCCAGTCAGTGTCACACAGTTACCCAGTAACACACACACACATTCCAGTCAGTGTCTCATGGTAACCCAGTAACACAGACACACATTCCAGTCAGTGTCACACTGTAACACAGTAACACACACACACATTCCAGTCAGTGTCACACAGTAACCCAGTAACACAGACACACATTCCAGTCAGTGTCACACAGTAACCCAGTAACACACACACATTCCAGTCCGTGTCACACTGTAACCCAGTAACACTGACACACATTGCAGTCAGTGTCAGACAGTAACACAGTAACACAGGCACACATTCCAGTCAGTGTCACACAGTAACACAGTAACACAGACACTCATTCCAGTCAGTGTCACACAGTAACACAGTAACACAGACGCACATTCCAGTCAGTGTCATACAGTAACACAGACACACACACACATTCCAGTCAGTGTCTCACAGTAACACAGTAACACAGACACACACATTCCAGTCAGTGTCACACAGTAACACAGTAACATGCGCAAACATTCCAGTCAGTGTCACAGTAACCCAGTAACATAGACACACATTCCCGTCAGTGTCACACAGTAACCCAGTAACACACACACACATTCCAGTCAGTGTCACACAGTAACACAGTAACACAGACACACATTCCAGTCAGTGTCACACAGTAACCCAGTAACACACACATTCCAGTCAGTGTCACACAGTAACCCAGTAACACACACATTCCAGTTAGTGTCACACAGTAACCCAGTAACACAGACACACATTCCAGTCAGTGTCACACAGTATCACAGTAACACAGACACACATTCCAGTCAGTGTCACAGTAACCCAGTAACACACACATTCCAGTCAGTGTCACACAGTAACCCAGTAACACACACATTCCAGTCAGTGTCACACAGTCACCCAGTAACACAGACACACATTGCAGTCAGTGTCACAGTAACCCAGTAACACACACATTCCAGTCAGTGTCACACAGTAACCCAGTAAGACAGACACACATTCCAGTCAGTGTCACACAGTAACCCAGTAAAACAGACACACATTTCAGTCAGTGTCACACAGTAACCCAGTAACACAGACACACATTCCAGTCAGTGTCACCCAGTAACCCAGTAACACACACACACACATTCCAGTCAGTGTCACACAGTAAGCCAGTAACACAGACACACATTCCAGTCAGTGTCACACAGTAACCCAGTAACACAGACACACATTCCAGTCAGTGTCACACAGTAACCCAGTAACACAGACACACATTTCAGTCAGTGTCACACAGTAACCCAGTAAAACAGACACACATTTCAGTCAGTGTCACACAGTAACACAGTAACACAGACACACATTCCAGTCAGTGTCACACAGTAACACAGTAACACAGACACACATTCCAGTCAGTGTCACACAGTAACCCAGTAACACACACACACACACATTCCAGTCAGTGTCACTCTGTAACCCAGTAACACAGACACACATTCCAGTCAGTGTCACACAGTAACCCAGTAACACAGACACACATTTCAGTCAGTGTCACACAGTAACCCAGTAACACACACACACACATTCCAGTCAGTGTCACACTGTAACCCAGTAACACAGACACACATTCCAATCAGTGTCACACAGTAACCCAGTAAAACAGACACACATTTCAGTCAGTGTCACACAGTAACCCAGTAACACACACATTCCAGTCAGTGTCACACTGTAACCCAGTAACACAGACACACATTCCAATCAGTGTCACACAGTAACCCAGTAAAACAGACACACATTTCAGTCAGTGTCACACAGTAACACAGTAACACAGACAACATTCCAGTCAGTGTCACACAGTAACACAGTAACACAGACGCACATTCCAGTCAGTGCCACACAGTAACCCAGTAACACAGACACACATTCCAGTCAGTGTCACACTGTAACCCAGCAACACAGACACACATTCCAATCAGTGTCACACAGTAACCCAGTAAAACAGACACACATTCCAGTCAGTGTCACACAGTAACACAGTAACACAGACACACATTCCAGTCAGTGTCACACAGTAACCCAGCAACACAGACACACATTCCAATCAGTGTCAAACAGTAACCCAGTAAAACAGACACACATTTCAGTCAGTGTCACACAGTAACACAGTAACACAGACACACATTCCAGTCAGTGTCACACAGTAACACAGTAACACATCCACACATTCCAGTCAGTGTCACACAGTAACACAGTAACACAGACACACATTCCAGTCAGTGTCACACAGTAACACAGTAAAACAGACACACATTCCAGTCAGTGTCACACAGTAACACAGTAACACGGACACACATTCCAGTCAGTGTCACACAGTAACCCAGTAACACAGACACACATTCCAGTCGGTGTCACACAGTAACCCAGTAACACAGACACACATTCCAGTCAGTGTCACACAGTAACGCAGTAACACAGACACACATTCCAGTCAGTGTCTCACAGTAACACAGTAAAACAGACACACATTCCAGTCAGTGTCTCACAGTAACACAGTAAAACAGACACACATTCCAGTCAGTGTCACACAGTAACACAGTAAAACAGACACACATTCCAGTCAGTGTCACACAGTAACACAGTAAAACAGACACACATTCCAGTCAGTGTCACACAGTAACACAGTAACACAGACACACATTCCAGTCAGTGTCACACAGTAACCCAGTAACACAGACACACTTTCCAGTCAGTGTCTCACAGTAACACAGTAAAACAGACACACATTCCAGTCAGTGTCACACAGTAACACAGTAAAACAGACACACATTCCAGTCAGTGTCACACAGTAACCCAGTAACACAGACACACATTCCAGTCAGTGTCACACAGTAACACAGTAAAACAGACACACATTCCAGTCAGTGTCACACAGTGACCCAGTAACACAGACACACATTCCAGTCAGTGTCACACAGCAACACAGACACACATTCCAGTCAGTGTGACACAGTAACCCAGTAACACAGTCACACATTCCAGTCAGTGTCACACAGTAACCCAGTAACACACACACATTCCAGTCAGTGTCAGACAGTAACACAGTAACACAGACACACATTCCAGTCAGTGTCACACAGTGACCCAGTAACACACACACATTCCAGTCAGTGTCACACAGTAACCCAGTAACACAGACACACATTCCAGTCAGTGTCACACAGTATCACAGTAACACAGACACACATTCCAGTCAGTGTCACACAGTAACCCAGTAACACAGACACACATTCCAGTCAGTGTCACACAGTAACCCAGTAACACAGACACACATTCCAGTCAGTGTCACACAGTAACAAAGTAACACAGACACACATTCCAGTCAGTGTCACTATGTAACCCAGTAACACAGACACACATTCCAGTCAGTGTCACACAGTAACACAGACACACACATTCCAGTCAGTGTCACAAAGTAACCCAGTAACACACACACACATTCCAGTCAGTGTCTCACGGTAACCCAGTAACACAGACACACATTCCAGTCAGTGTCACACAGTAACACAGTAACACAGACACACATTCCAGTCAGTGTCTCACAGTAACCCAGTAACACACACACACATTCCAGTCAGTGTCACACAGTAACAGAGTAACACAGACACACATTCCAGTCAGTGTCACACAGTAACCCAGTAACACAGACACACATTCCAGTCAGTGTCACACAGTAACCCAGCAACACAGACACACATTCCAATCAGTGTCACACAGTAACCCAGTAAAACAGACACACATTTCAGTCAGTGTCACACAGTAACACAGTAACACAGACACACATTCCAGTCAGTGTCACACAGTAACACAGTAACACATCCACACATTCCAGTCAGTGTCACACAGTAACACAGTAACACAGACACACATTCCAGTCAGTGTCACACAGTAACACAGTAAAACAGACACACATTCCAGTCAGTGTCACACAGTAACACAGTAACACGGACACACATTCCAGTCAGTGTCACACAGTAACACAGTAAAACAGACACACATTCCAGTCAGTGTCACACAGTAACCCAGTAAAACAGACACACATTTCAGTCAGTGTCACACAGTAACACAGTAACACAGACACACATTCCAGTCAGTGTCACACAGTAACACAGTAACACATCCACACATTCCAGTCAGTGTCACACAGTAACACAGTAACACAGACACACATTCCAGTCAGTGTCACACAGTAACACAGTAAAACAGACAAACATTCCAGTCAGTGTCACACAGTAACACAGTAACACGGACATACATTCCAGTCAGTGTCACACAGTAACACAGTAAAACAGACACACATTCCAGTCAGTGTCACACAGTAACCCAGTAACACAGACACACATTCCAGTCAGTGTCACACAGTAACCCAGTAACACAGACACACATTCCAGTCAGTGTCTCACAGTAACCCAGTAACACAGACACACATTCCAGTCAGTGTCACACAGTAACCCAGTAACACACACACACATTCCAGTCAGTGTCTCATGGTAACCCAGTAAAACAGACACACATTCCAGTCAGTGTCACACAGTAACACAGTAAAACAGACACACATTCCAGTCAGTGTCACACAGTAACACAGTAAAACAGACACACATTCCAGTCAGTGTCACACAGTAACACAGACACACATTCCAGTCAGTGTCACACAGTAACCCAGTAACACAGACACACATTCCAGTCAGTGTCTCACAGTAACACAGACACACATTCCAGTCAGTGTCACACAGTAACACAGTAAAACAGACACACATTCCAGTCAGTGTCACACAGTAAAACAGTAAAACAGACACAAATTCCAGTCAGTGTCACACAGTAACACAGTAACACAGACACACATTCCAGTCAGTGTCACACAGTAACCCAGTAACACAGACACACATTCCAGTCAGTGTCACACAGTAACACAGACACACATTCCAGTCAGTGTCTCACAGTAACACAGTAAAACAGACACACATTCCAGTCAGCGTCACACAGTAACACAGTAACACAGACACACATTCCAGTCAGTGTCACACAGTAACACAGTAAAACAGACACACATTCCAGTCAGTGTCACACAGTAACCCAGTAACACAGACACACATTCCAGTCAGTGTCACACAGCAACACAGACACACATTCCAGTCAGTGTGACACAGTAACCCAGTAACACAGACACACATTCCAGTCAGTGTCACACAGTAACCCAGTAACACACACACATTCCAGTCAGTGTCAGACAGTAACACAGTAACACAGACACACATTCCAGTCAGTGTCACACAGTGACCCAGTAACACACACACATTCCAGTCAGTGTCACACAGTAACCCAGTAACACGGACACACATTCCAGTCAGTGTCACACAGTAACCCAGTAACACAGACACACATTCCAGTCAGTGTCACACAGTAACCCAGTAACACAGACACACATTCCAGTCAGTGTCACACAGTAACCCAGTAACACAGACACACATTCCAGTCAGTGTCACACAGTAACAAAGTAACACAGACACACATTCCAGTCAGTGTCACTATGTAACCCAGTAACACAGACACACATTCCAGTCAGTGTCACACAGTAACACAGACACACACATTCCAGTCAGTGTCACACAGTAACACAGTAACACAGACACACACATTCCAGTCAGTGTCACACAGTTACCCAGTAACACACACACACATTCCAGTCAGTGTCTCATGGTAACCCAGTAACACAGACACACATTCCAGTCAGTGTCACACTGTAACACAGTAACACACACACACATTCCAGTCAGTGTCACACAGTAACCCAGTAACACAGACACACATTCCAGTCAGTGTCACACAGTAACCCAGTAACACACACACATTCCAGTCCGTGTCACACTGTAACCCAGTAACACTGACACACATTGCAGTCAGTGTCAGACAGTAACACAGTAACACAGGCACACATTCCAGTCAGTGTCACACAGTAACACAGTAACACAGACACACATTCCAGTCAGTGTCACACAGTAACACAGTAACACAGACGCACATTCCAGTCAGTGTCATACAGTAACACAGACACACACACACATTCCAGTCAGTGTCTCACAGTAACACAGTAACACAGACACACACATTCCAGTCAGTGTCACACAGTAACACAGTAACATGCGCAAACATTCCAGTCAGTGTCACAGTAACCCAGTAACATAGACACACATTCCCGTCAGTGTCACACAGTAACCCAGTAACACACACACACATTCCAGTCAGTGTCACACAGTAACACAGTAACACAGACACACATTCCAGTCAGTGTCACACAGTAACCCAGTAACACACACATTCCAGTCAGTGTCACACAGTAACCCAGTAACACACACATTCCAGTTAGTGTCACACAGTAACCCAGTAACACAGACACACATTCCAGTCAGTGTCACACAGTATCACAGTAACACAGACACACATTCCAGTCAGTGTCACAGTAACCCAGTAACACACACATTCCAGTCAGTGTCACACAGTAACCCAGTAACACACACATTCCAGTCAGTGTCACACAGTCACCCAGTAACACAGACACACATTGCAGTCAGTGTCACAGTAACCCAGTAACACACACATTCCAGTCAGTGTCACACAGTAACCCAGTAAGACAGACACACATTCCAGTCAGTGTCACACAGTAACCCAGTAAAACAGACACACATTTCAGTCAGTGTCACACAGTAACCCAGTAACACAGACACACATTCCAGTCAGTGTCACCCAGTAACCCAGTAACACACACACACACATTCCAGCCAGTGTCACACAGTAAGCCAGTAACACAGACACACATTCCAGTCAGTGTCACACAGTAACCCAGTAACACAGACACACATTCCAGTCAGTGTCACACAGTAACCCAGTAACACAGACACACATTTCAGTCAGTGTCACACAGTAACCCAGTAAAACAGACACACATTTCAGTCAGTGTCACACAGTAACACAGTAACACAGACACACATTCCAGTCAGTGTCACACAGTAACACAGTAACACAGACACACATTCCAGTCAGTGTCACACAGTAACCCAGTAACACACACACACACACATTCCAGTCAGTGTCACTCTGTAACCCAGTAACACAGACACACATTCCAGTCAGTGTCACACAGTAACCCAGTAACACAGACACACATTTCAGTCAGTGTCACACAGTAACCCAGTAACACACACACACACATTCCAGTCAGTGTCACACTGTAACCCAGTAACACAGACACACATTCCAATCAGTGTCACACAGTAACCCAGTAAAACAGACACACATTTCAGTCAGTGTCACACAGTAACCCAGTAACACACACATTCCAGTCAGTGTCACACTGTAACCCAGTAACACAGACACACATTCCAATCAGTGTCACACAGTAACCCAGTAAAACAGACACACATTTCAGTCAGTGTCACACAGTAACACAGTAACACAGACAACATTCCAGTCAGTGTCACACAGTAACACAGTAACACAGACGCACATTCCAGTCAGTGCCACACAGTAACCCAGTAACACACACACACATTCCAGTCAGTGTCACACTGTAACCCAGCAACACAGACACACATTCCAATCAGTGTCACACAGTAACCCAGTAAAACAGACACACATTCCAGTCAGTGTCACACAGTAACACAGTAACACAGACACACATTCCAGTCAGTGTCACACAGTAACCCAGCAACACAGACACACATTCCAATCAGTGTCACACAGTAACCCAGTAAAACAGACACACATTTCAGTCAGTGTCACACAGTAACACAGTAACACAGACACACATTCCAGTCAGTGTCACACAGTAACACAGTAACACATCCACACATTCCAGTCAGTGTCACACAGTAACACAGTAACACAGACACACATTCCAGTCAGTGTCACACAGTAACACAGTAAAACAGACACACATTCCAGTCAGTGTCACACAGTAACACAGTAACACGGACACACATTCCAGTCAGTGTCACACAGTAACCCAGTAACACAGACACACATTCCAGTCGGTGTCACACAGTAACCCAGTAACACAGACACACATTCCAGTCAGTGTCACACAGTAACGCAGTAACACAGACACACATTCCAGTCAGTGTCTCACAGTAACACAGTAAAACAGACACACATTCCAGTCAGTGTCTCACAGTAACACAGTAAAACAGACACACATTCCAGTCAGTGTCACACAGTAACACAGTAAAACAGACACACATTCCAGTCAGTGTCACACAGTAACACAGTAAAACAGACACACATTCCAGTCAGTGTCACACAGTAACACAGTAACACAGACACACATTCCAGTCAGTGTCACACAGTAACCCAGTAACACAGACACACTTTCCAGTCAGTGTCTCACAGTAACACAGTAAAACAGACACACATTCCAGTCAGTGTCACACAGTAACACAGTAAAACAGACACACATTCCAGTCAGTGTCACACAGTAACCCAGTAACACAGACACACATTCCAGTCAGTGTCACACAGTAACACAGTAAAACAGACACACATTCCAGTCAGTGTCACACAGTGACCCAGTAACACAGACACACATTCCAGTCAGTGTCACACAGCAACACAGACACACATTCCAGTCAGTGTGACACAGTAACCCAGTAACACAGTCACACATTCCAGTCAGTGTCACACAGTAACCCAGTAACACACACACATTCCAGTCAGTGTCAGACAGTAACACAGTAACACAGACACACATTCCAGTCAGTGTCACACAGTGACCCAGTAACACACACACATTCCAGTCAGTGTCACACAGTAACCCAGTAACACAGACACACATTCCAGTCAGTGTCACACAGTATCACAGTAACACAGACACACATTCCAGTCAGTGTCACACAGTAACCCAGTAACACAGACACACATTCCAGTCAGTGTCACACAGTAACCCAGTAACACAGACACACATTCCAGTCAGTGTCACACAGTAACAAAGTAACACAGACACACATTCCAGTCAGTGTCACTATGTAACCCAGTAACACAGACACACATTCCAGTCAGTGTCACACAGTAACACAGACACACACATTCCAGTCAGTGTCACAAAGTAACCCAGTAACACACACACACATTCCAGTCAGTGTCTCACGGTAACCCAGTAACACAGACACACATTCCAGTCAGTGTCACACAGTAACACAGTAACACAGACACACATTCCAGTCAGTGTCTCACAGTAACCCAGTAACACACACACACATTCCAGTCAGTGTCACACAGTAACACAGTAACACAGACACACATTCCAGTCAGTGTCACACAGTAACCCAGTAACACAGACACACATTCCAGTCAGTGTCACACAGTAACCCAGCAACACAGACACACATTCCAATCAGTGTCACACAGTAACCCAGTAAAACAGACACACATTTCAGTCAGTGTCACACAGTAACACAGTAACACAGACACACATTCCAGTCAGTGTCACACAGTAACACAGTAACACATCCACACATTCCAGTCAGTGTCACACAGTAACACAGTAACACAGACACACATTCCAGTCAGTGTCACACAGTAACACAGTAAAACAGACACACATTCCAGTCAGTGTCACACAGTAACACAGTAACACGGACACACATTCCAGTCAGTGTCACACAGTAACACAGTAAAACAGACACACATTCCAGTCAGTGTCACACAGTAACCCAGTAACACAGACACACATTCCAGTCAGTGTCACACAGTAACCCAGTAACACAGACACACATTCCAGTCAGTGTCTCACAGTAACCCAGTAACACAGACACACATTCCAGTCAGTGTCTCACAGTAACACAGTAAAACAGACACACATTCCAGTCAGTGTCACACAGTAACACAGTAAAACAGACACACATTCCAGTCAGTGTCACACAGTAACACAGTAAAACAGACACACATTCCAGTCAGTGTCACACAGTAACACAGACACACATTCCAGTCAGTGTCACACAGTAACCCAGTAACACAGACACACATTCCAGTCAGTGTCTCACAGTAACACAGTAAAACAGACACACATTCCAGTCAGTGTCACACAGTAACACAGTAAAACAGACACACATTCCAGTCAGTGTCACACAGTAACACAGTAACACAGACACACATTCCAGTCAGTGTCACACAGTAACACAGTAAAACAGACACACATTCCAGTCAGTGTCACACAGTAACACGGTAAAACAGACACACATTCCAGTCAGTGTCACACAGTAACACAGTAAAACAGACACACATTCCAGTCAGTGTCACACAGTAACACAGTAACACAGACACACATTCCAGTCAGTGTCACACAGTAACCCAGTAACACAGACACACATTCCAGTCAGTGTCTCACAGTAACACAGTAAAACAGACACACATTCCAGTCAGTGTCACACAGTAACACAGTAAAACAGACACACATTCCAGTCAGTGTCACACAGTATCACAGTAACACAGACACACATTCCAGTCAGTGTCACACAGTAACACAGTAAAACAGACACACATTCCAGTCAGTGTCACACAGTAACACAGACACACATTCCAGTCAGTGTCACACAGCAACACAGACACACATTCCAGTCAGTGTGACACAGTAACCCAGTAACACAGACACACATTCCAGTCAGTGTCACACAGTAACCCAGTAACACACACACATTCCAGTCAGTGTCAGACAGTAACACAGTAACACAGACACACATTCCAGTCAGTGTCACACAGTGACCCAGTAACACACACACATTCCAGTCAGTGTCACACAGTAACCCAGTAACACAGACACACATTCCAGTCAGTGTCACACAGTAAACCAGTAACACAGACACACATTCCAGTCAGTGTCACACAGTAACCCAGTAACACAGACACACATTCCAGTCAGTGTCACACAGTAACCCAGTAACACAGACACACATTCCAGTCAGTGTCACACAGTAACAAAGTCACACAGACACACATTCCAGTCAGTGTCACTATGTAACCCAGTAACACAGACACACATTCCAGTCAGTGTCACACAGTAACACAGACACACACATTCCAGTCAGTGTCACAAAGTAACCCAGTAACACACACACACATTCCAGTCAGTGTCTCACGGTAACCCAGTAACACAGACACACATTCCAGTCAGTGTCACACAGTAATCCAGTAACACAGACACACATTCCAGTCAGTGTCACACAGTACCCCAGTAACACACACACATTCCAGTCCGTGTCACACTGTAACCCAGTAACACTGACACACATTCCAGTCAGTGTCACACAGTAACACAGTAACACTGACACACATTCCAGTCAGTGTCAGACAGTAACACAGTAACACAGACACACATTCCAGTCAAGTGTCACACAGTAACACAGTAACACAGACACACATTCCAGTCAGTGTCACACAGTAACTCAGACACACACACACATTCCAGTCAGTGTCTCACAGTAACACAGTAACACTGACACACACTCCAGTCAGTGTCACACAGTAACACAGTAACACAGACACACATTCCAGTCAGTGTCACCCAGTAACCCAGTAACACAGACACACATTCCCGTCAGTGTCACACAGTAACCCAGTAACACACACACACATTCCAGTCAGTGTCACACAGTAACCCAGTAACACAGACACACATTCCAGTCAGTGTCACACCGTAACCCAGTAACACACACATTCCAGTCAGTGTCACACAGTAACCCAGTAACACACACATTCCAGTTAGTGTCACACAGTAACCCAGTAACACAGACACACATTCCAGTCAGTGTCACACAGTATCACAGTAACACAGACACACATTCCAGTCAGTGTCACACAGTAACACAGACACACATTCCAGTCAATGTCACACAGTAACCCAGTAACACAGACACACATTCCAGTCAGTGTCTCACAGTAACACAGTAAAACAGACACACATTCCAGTCAGTGTCACACAGTAACACAGTAAAACAGACACACATTCCAGTCAGTGTCACACAGTAACACAGTAAAACAGACACACATTCCAGTCAGTGTCACACAGTAACACAGTAACACAGACACACATTCCAGTCAGTGTCACACAGTAACCCAGTAACACAGACACACATTCCAGTCAGTGTCTCACAGTAACACAGTAAAACAGACACACATTCCAGTCAGTGTCACACAGTAACCCAGTAACACAGACACACATTCCAGTCAGTGTCACCCAGTAACCCAGTAACACACACACACACATTCCAGTCAGTGTCACACAGTAAGCCAGTAACACAGACACACATTCCAGTCAGTGTCACACAGTAACCCAGTAACACAGACACACATTCCAGTCAGTGTCACACAGTAACCCAGTAACACAGACACACATTTCAGTCAGTGTCACACAGTAACCCAGTAAAACAGACACACATTTCAGTCAGTGTCACACAGTAACACAGTAACACAGACACACATTCCAGTCAGTGTCACACAGTAACACAGTAACACAGACGCACATTCCAGTCAGTGTCACACAGTAACCCAGTAACACACACACACACACATTCCAGTCAGTGTCACACTGTAACCCAGTAACACAGACACACATTCCAGTCAGTGTCACACAGTAACCCATTAACACAGACACACATTTCAGTCAGTGTCACACAGTAACCCAGTAACACACACACACACACATTCCAGTCAGTGTCACACTGTAACCCAGTAACACAGACACACATTCCAATCAGTGTCACACAGTAACCCAGTAAAACAGACACACATTTCAGTCAGTGTCACACAGTAACCCAGTAACACACACATTCCAGTCAGTGTCACACTGTAACCCAGTAACACAGACACACATTCCAATCAGTGTCACACAGTAACCCAGTAAAACAGACACACATTTCAGTCAGTGTCACACAGTAACACAGTAACACAGACAACATTCCAGTCAGTGTCACACAGTAACACAGTAACACAGACGCACATTCCAGTCAGTGCCACACAGTAACCCAGTAACACACACATTCCAGTCAGTGTCACACTGTAACCCAGCAACACAGACACACATTCCAATCAGTGTCACACAGTAACCCAGTAAAACAGACACACATTTCAGTCAGTGTCACACAGTAACACAGTAACACAGACACACATTCCAGTCAGTGTCACACAGTAACCCAGTAACACATCCACACATTCCAGTCAGTGTCACACAGTAACACAGTAACACAGACACACATTCCAGTCAGTGTCACACAGTAACACAGTAAAACAGACACACATTCCAGTCAGTGTCACACAGTAACACAGTAACACGGACACACATTCCAGTCAGTGTCAGAGAGTGGAGAGTGACAGTTGGTGTCTCAGTGAGGGAGTGCTGCTCGGGCTGCAGTGGAGAGTGACAGTTGGTGTCTCAGTGAGGGAGTGCTGCTCGGGCTGCAGTAGAGAGTGACAGTTGGTGTCTCAGTGAGGGAGTGCTGCTCGGGCTGCAGTAGAGTGTGACAGTTGGTGTCTCAGTGAGGGAGTGCTGCTCGGGCTGCAGTAGAGTGTGACAGTTGGTGTCTCAGTGAGGGAGTGTTGCTCGGGCTGCAGTAGAGTGTGACAGTTGGTGTCTCAGTGAGGGAGTGTTGCTCGGGCTGCAGTGGAGAGTGACAGTTGGTGTCTCAGTGTGGGAGTGCTGCTCGGGCTGCAGTGGAGAGTGACAGTTGGTGTCTCAGTGAGGGAGTGTTGCTCGGGCTGCAGTGGAGAGTGACAGTTGGTGTCTCAGTGAGGGAGTGCTGCTCGGGCTGCAGTAGAGTGTGACAGTTGGTGTCTCAGTGTGGGAGTGCTGCTCGGGCTGCAGTAGAGTGTGACAGTTGGTGTCTCAGTGAGGGAGTGTTGCTCGGGCTGCAGTGGAGAGTGACAGTTGGTGTCTCAGTGAGGGAGTGCTGCTCGGGCTGCAGTAGAGTGTGACAGTTGGTGTCTCAGTGTGGGAGTGCTGCTCGGGCTGCAGTAGAGTGTGACAGTTGGTGTCTCAGTGTGGGAGTGCTGCTCGGGCTGCAGTAGAGTGTGACAGTTGGTGTCTCAGTGAGGGAGTGTTGCTCGGGCTGCAGTGGAGAGTGACAGTTGGGGAAGTGTGGGGAAGTTTTTTGTTTTCTTTTTTTCTTGCTGGTAATGGCTTCAGGGATGGCAGTTCAGGCAGTATGCTGCATCTCCTGTGGGATGTATGTGGTGAGGAAATCCAGTAGTGTTTCAGGAGATTTTAGTTGTAAGAAGTGCATTAGATTGCAGCTTCTGGAGGAGCGTGTAAAGGAGCTGGAGGGGGAGGTAGAGGAACTCCGCATAATTCGGGAGGCGGAGGTGGAAGTTGATAGGAGTTATAGAGAAATAGTAACTCCTAGAAATGAGGCTTGGGTCAATGCCAGGAGGAGGGGTAAGAAGCAATCGGGAAGACAATCCCCTGGGGCGGTTCCCCTCCATAATAGGTTTTCGGTGCTGGAGGCTACAGTTGAGGAGGAATCAACTGAGCATAGAGAGCAGATCTCTGGGGGTGAGCCGAGTGAGAAAGCTCAGGTGGTTAGGGGCTGTAAAAGACTGGGCCTTGTGATTGGGGACTCCACAATTAAGGAGACAGATAGGAGGGTCGGAACTAAAGGTAGGGACTCAGGGTTGGTGTGTTGCCTACCAGGGGCTGGGGTCCGGGATGTGTCTGACAGGGTATTCAGGACTCTTAGGGGGGAGGGAGATAAACCACAAGTTATTGTACATGTGGGGACACACGACATAGGGAGGATAGGGGAAGGGGATATTAGGCAGGGATTTATGGAGTTGGGGTGGAAACTAAAGGCCAAGACTGACAGAGTGGTTATCTCTGGACTCTTGCCTGTACCACGGGATAGTTTAGAGAGGAATAGGGAGAGGGAAGGTTTGAATTCATGGCTGAGGGGATGGTGCAGGAGGGAGGGGTTCAGGTACTTAAGCAATTGGGGCTCGTACTGGGGAAGGTGTGACCTCTATGAGAAGGATGGTCTACACCTTAATCAGAAGGGGACCAATATCCTGGGGGGTAAATTTGCTAAGGCCATGCAGGGAGGTTTAAACTGATTCGGGGGGGGGGAGGGATCCTGAGTAGTGGGGCTGAAAGTGAGGGATGCATGGATGGGGACTGCAATGCACGGCATTGCAGAGGTGGGGTGGAGCAGGGTTTGAAATGTGTATACTTCAATGCCAGGAGTATTCGCAATAAAGTGGGTGAACTTGCAGCGTGGATCAGTACCTGGGACTTCGATGTTGTGGCTATTTCAGAGACATGGATAGAGCAGGGGCAGGAATGGATGCTGCAGGTCCCGGGGTTCAAATGTTTTAGTCGAAGTAGGGAAGGAGGTAGAAGAGGGGGAGGGGTAGCATTATTGGTCAGAGATTGTATCACAGTGTCAGAGAGGAGGTTTGATGAGGACTTATCTGTTGAGGTAGTATGGGCGGAGATTAGAAATAGGAGAGGAGAGGTCACCCTGTTGAGAGTCTTTTATAGACCTCCTAAAAGTTCTAGAGAGGTTGAGGAAAGGATTGCGGAGTCAATCCTGCTTAGGAGTGAAAGTAATAGGGCAATTGTTATGGGGGATTTTAACTTGACTAATATTGACTGGAATTGTTATAGCTCTAGCTCGTTAGAGGGGTCAGTTTTTGTTCAAAGCGTGCAGGAAGGTTTTTTGACTCAGTATGTAGACAGGCCAACTAGAGGTGAGGCTATATTGGATCTGGTGCTGGGAAATGAGCCAGACCAGGTGCTAGACTTGGAAGTTGGTGTGCATTTTGGTGATAGTGACCACAATTCGGTTACGTTCACCTTAGTGATGGAAAGGGATAGGCATGAACCTCGGGCCAATGGTTTTAGCTGGGGGAAGGGTAATTATGAGGCTATTAGGAGAGAATTAGGAAACATAGGTTGGACTAGGAGATTACAGGGACTGGGAACGTCCGACATGTGGAGTTTTTTCAAGGAGCAGCTACTGCGAGTCTGTGATAGGTATGTCCCTGTCAGGCAAGGAGGAATTGGTAGGGCTAGGGAACCGTGGTGCACCAAAAAAGTTTCTTTGTTGGTTAAAAAGAAAAAGGAGGCTTATGTTCGGATGAGACGTGAGCACTCGGGTAGTGCACTAGAAAGCTTTAGATTGGCTAAGAGGGAGTTGAAGAGCGAGCTTAGAAGGGCTAAAAGGGGACATGAGAAGACTTTGGCGGATAGGGTTAAAGAGAATCCTAAGGCGTTCTATAGGTATGTCAAGAACAGAAGGTTGGTTAGGGCAAGTTTAGGGCCAATTATAGATGGCAGAGGGAAGTTATGTGTGGAACCGGAGGAGATTGGTGAAGCATTGAACCAATATTTCTCTTCGGTGTTCACGCAAGGGGACATGAATATAGCTGAGGAGGACACTGGGTTGCAAGGGAGTAGAATAGACAGTATTACAGTTGATAAGGAGGATGTGCAGGATATTCTGGAGGGTCTGAAAATAGATAAATCCCCTGGTCCGGATGGGATTTATCCAAGGATTCTCTGGGAGGCAAGAGAAGTGATTGCAGAGCCTCTGGCTCTGATCTTCAGGTCGTCGTTGGCCTCTGGTATAGTACCAGAAGATTGGAGGTTAGCGAATGTTGTCCCATTGTTTAAAAAGGGGAACAGAGACTTCCCCGGGAATTATAGACCGGTGAGTCTCACTTCTGTTGTCGGCAAGATGTTGGAAAAAATTATAAGGGATAGGATTTATAGTTATTTGGAGAGTAATGAATTGATAGGTGATAGTCAGCATGGTTTTGTGGCAGGTAGGTCGTGCCTTACTAACCTTATTGAGTTTTTTGAGAAAGTGACCAAGGAGGTGGATGGGGGCAAGGCAGTGGACGTGGTATATATGGATTTTAGTAAGGCGTTTGATAAGGTTCACCATGGTAGGCTTCTGCAGAAAATGCAGATGTATGGGATTGGGGGTGATCTAGGAAATTGGATCAGGAATTAGCTAGCGGATAGGAAACAGAGGGTGGTGGTTGATAGTAAATATTCATCATGGAGTGCGGTTACAAGTGGTGTACCTCAGGGATCTGTTTTGGGGCCACTGCTGTTTGTAATATTTATTAATGATCTGGATGAGGGTATAGTTGGGTGGATTAGCAAATTTGCTGATGACACCAAAGTCGGTGGTGTGGTAGACAGTGAGGAAGGGTGTCGTAGTTTGCAGGAAGACTTAGACAGGTTGCAAAGTTGGGCCGAGAGGTGGCGGATGGAGTTTAATGCGGAGAAGTGTGAGGTAATTCACTTTGGTAGGAATAACAGATGTGTTGAGTATAGGGCTAACGGGAGGACTTTGAATAGTGTGGAGGAGCAGAGGGATCTAGGTGTATGTGTGCATAGATCCCTGAAAGTTGGGAATCAAGTAGATAAGGTTGTTAAGAAGGCATATGGTGTCTTGGCGTTTATTGGTAGGGGGATTGAATTTAGGAGTCGTAGCGTTATGTTGCAACTGTACACAACTCTGGTGCGGCCGCACTTGGAGTACTGTGTGCAGTTCTGGTCCCCACATTACAGGAAGGATGTGGAGGCTTTGGAGAGGGTGCAGAGGAGGTTTACCAGGATGTTGCCTGGTATGGAGGGGAGATCCTATGAGGAGAGGCTGAGGGATTTGGGATTGTTTTCGCTGGAAAGGCGGCGGCTAAGAGGGGATCTTATTGAAACATATAAGATGATTAGAGGTTTAGATAGGGTGGATAGTGATAGCCTTTTTCCTCTGATGGAGAAATCCAGCACGAGGGGGCATGGCTTTAAATTGAGGGGGGGTAGTTATAGAACCGATGTCAGGGGTAGGTTCTTTACCCAGAGGGTGGTGAGGGATTGGAATGCCCTGCCAGCATCAGTAGTAAATGCGCCTAGTTTGGGGGCGTTTAAGAGATCCGTAGATAGGTTCATGGACGAAAAGAAATTGGTTTAGGTTGGAGGGTCACAGTTTTTTTTTTAACTGGTCGGTGCAACATCGTGGGCCGAAGGGCCTGTTCTGCGCTGTAATGTTCTATGTTCTATGTTCTATGTTCAGTCAGTGTCACACAGTAACACAGTAAAACAGACACACATTTCAGTCAGTGTCACACAGTAACACAGTAAAACAGACACACATTCCAGTCAGTGTCTCACAGTAACACAGACACACATTCCAGTCAGTGTCACACAGTAACACAGACACACATTCCAGTCAGTGTCACACAGTAACCCAGTAACACAGACACACATTCCAGTCAGTGTCTCACAGTAACACAGTAAAACAGACACACATTCCAGTCAGTGTCACACAGTAACACAGTAAAACAGACACACATTCCAGTCAGTGTCACACAGTAACCCAGTAACACAGACACACATTCCAGTCAGTGTCACACAGTAACACAGTAAAACAGACACACATTCCAGTCAGTGTCACACAGTGACCCAGTAACACAGACACACATTCCAGTCAGTGTCACACAGTAACCCAGTAACACAGACACACATTCCAGTCAGTGTCACACAGTAACCCAGTAACACAGACACACATTCCAGTCAGTGTGACACAGTAACCCAGTAACACAGACACACATTCCAGTCAGTGTCACACAGTAACCCAGTAAAACACACACATTCCAGTCAGTGTCACACAGTAACCCAGTAACACAGACACACATTCCAGTCAGTGTCACACAGTAACACAGTAAAACAGACACACATTCCAGTCAGTGTCACACAGTAACCCAGTAACACAGACACACATTCCAGTCAGTGTCACACAGTAACACAGTAAAACAGACACACATTCCAGTCAGTGTCACACAGTGACCCAGTAACACAGACACACATTCCAGTCAGTGTCACACAGTAACCCAGTAACACAGACACACATTCCAGTCAGTGTCACACAGTAACCCAGTAACACAGACACACATTCCAGTCAGTGTGACACAGTAACCCAGTAACACAGACACACATTCCAGTCAGTGTCACACAGTAACCCAGTAAAACACACACATTCCAGTCAGTGTCACACAGTAACCCAGTAACACAGACACACATTCCAGTCAGTGTCACACAGTGACCCAGTAAGACACACACATTCCAGTCAGTGTCACACAGTAACCCAGCAACACAGACACACATTCCAGTCAGTGTCACACAGTAACCCAGTAACACAGACACACATTCCAGTCAGTGTCACACAGTAACCCAGTAACACAGACACACAATCCAGTCAGTGTCACACAGTAAACCAGTAACACAGACACACATTCCAGTCAGTGTCACACAGTAACAAAGTAACACAGACACACATTCCAGTCAGTGTCACACAGTAACACAGACACACACATTCCAGTCAGTGTCA
Organism: Mustelus asterias; assembly: GCF_964213995.1. Classification (NCBI taxonomy): domain Eukaryota; kingdom Metazoa; phylum Chordata; class Chondrichthyes; order Carcharhiniformes; family Triakidae; genus Mustelus; species Mustelus asterias. Next base: position 79,769,098 of record NC_135816.1, on the reverse strand, counting down.
CAAAGTAACCCAGTAACACACACACACATTCCAGTCAGTGTCTCACGGTAACCCAGTAACACAGACACACATTCCAGTCAGTGTCACACAGTAATCCAGTAACACAGACACACATTCCAGTCAGTGTCACACAGTACCCCAGTAACACAGACACACATTCCAGTCAGTGTCACACAGTAACAAAGTAACACAGACACACATTCCAGTCAGTGTCACTATGTAACCCAGTAACACAGACACACATTCCAGTCAGTGTCACACAGTAACACAGACACACACATTCCAGTCAGTGTCACAAAGTAACCCAGTAACACACACACACATTCCAGTCAGTGTCTCACGGTAACCCAGTAACACAGACACACATTCCAGTCAGTGTCACACAGTAACCCAGTAACACAGACACACATTCCAGTCAGTGTCACACAGTAACCCAGTAACACAGACACACATTCCAGTCAGTGTCACACAGTACCCCAGTAACACACACACATTCCAGTCCGTGTCACACTGTAACCCAGTAACACTGACACACATTGCAGTCAGTGTCAGACAGTAACACAGTAACACAGACACACATTCCAGTCAGTGTCACACAGTAACACAGACACACACACACATTCCAGTCAGTGTCTCACAGTAACACAGTAACACTGACACACACAATCCAGTCAGTGTCACACAGTAACACAGTAACACAGACACACATTCCAGTCAGTGTCACCCAGTAACCCAGTAACACAGACACACATTCCCGTCAGTGTCACACAGTAACCCAGTAACACACACACACATTCCAGTCAGTGTCACACAGTAACCCAGTAACACAGACACACATTCCAGTCAGTGTCACACCGTAACCCAGTAACACACACATTCCAGTCAGTGTCACACAGTAACCCAGTAACACACACATTCCAGTTAGTGTCATACAGTAACCCAGTAACACAGACACACATTCCAGTCAGTGTCACACAGTATCACAGTAACACAGACACACATTCCAGTCAGTGTCACACAGTAACACAGACACACATTCCAGTCAGTGTCACACAGTAACCCAGTAACACAGACACACATTGCAGTCAGTGTCACAGTAACCCAGTAACACACACATTCCAGTCAGTGTCACACAGTAACCCAGTAACACAGACACACATTCCAGTCAGTGTCACACAGTAACCCAGTAACACACACACACACATTCCAGTCAGTGTCACACAGTAACCCAGTAACACAGACACACACTCCAGTCAGTATCACACAGTAACCCAGTAACACACACACACATTCCAGTCAGTGTCACACAGTAACCCAGTAACACAGACACACACATTCCAGTCAGAGTCACACTGTAACCCAGTAACACAGACACACATTCCAGTCAGTGTCACACAGTAACCCAGTAACACAGACACACATTTCAGTCAGTGTCAAACAGTAACCCAGTAAAACAGACACACATTTCAGTCAGTGTCGCACAGTAACACAGTAACACAGACACACATTCCAGTCAGTGTCACACAGTAACACAGTAACACAGACACACATTCCAGTCAGTGTCACACAGTAACCCAGTAACACACACACACACATTCCAGTCAGTGTCACACTGTAACCCAGTAACACAGACACACATTCCAGTCAGTGTCACACAGTAACCCAGTAAAACAGACACACATTTCAGTCAGTGTCACACAGTAACACAGACACACATTCCAGTCAGTGTCACACAGTAACACAGTAACGCAGACGCACATTCCAGTCAGTGCCACACAGTAACCCAGTAACACACACATTCCAGTCAGTGTCACACTGTAACCCAGCAACACAGACACACATTCCAATCAGTGTCACACAGTAACCCAGTAACACAGACACACATTCCAGTCAGTGTCACACAGTAACACAGTAACACAGACACACATTCCAGTCAGTGTCACACAGTAACACAGTAACACACACACACATTCCAGTCAGTGTCACACAGTAACCCAGTAAAACAGACACACATTTCAGTCAGTGTCACACAGTAACACAGTAACACAGACACACATTCCAGTCAGTGTCACACAGTAACACAGTAACACAGACACACATTCCAGTCAGTGCCACACAGTAACCCAGTAACACAGACACCACATTCCAGTCAGTGTCACACAGTAACCCAGTAACACAAACACACATTCCAGTCAGTGTCACACAGTAACCCAGTAACACAGACACACATTCCAGTCAGTGTCACACAGCAACACAGACACACATTCCAGTCAGTGTGACACAGTAACCCAGTAACACAGACACACATTCCAGTCAGTGTCACACAGTAACCCAGTAACACACACACATTCCAGTCAGTGTCACACAGTAACACAGTAACACAGACACACATTCCAGTCAGTGTCACACAGTAACCCAGTAACACAGACACACATTCCAGTCAGTGTCACACAGTAACCCAGAAACACAGACACACATTCCAGTCAGTGTCACACAGTAACCCAGTAACACAGACACACATTCCAGTCAGTGTCACACAGTAACCCAGTAACATAAACACACATTCCAGTCAGTGTCACCCAGTAACCCAGTAACACAGACACACATTCCAGTCAGTGTCACTCAGTAACCCAGTAACACAGACACACATTCCAGTCAGTGTCACACAGTAACACAGTAACACAGACACACATTCCAGTCAGTGTCACACAGTAACCCAGTAACACAGACACACATTCCAGTCAGTGTCACACAGTAACCCAGTAACACAGACACACATTCCAGTCAGTGTCTCACAGTAACCCAGTAACACAGACACACATTCCAGTCAGTGTCACCCAGTAACCCAGTAACACAGACACACATTCCAGTCAGTGTCACTCAGTAACCCAGTAACACACACACACATTCCAGTCAGTGTCTCACAGTAACCCAGTAACACAGACACACATTCCAGTCAGTGTCACACAGTAACCCAGTAACACAGACACACATTCCAGTCAGTGTCACACAGTAACCCAGTAACACACACACACATTCCAGTCAGTGTCTCACAGTAACCCAGTAACACAGACACACATTCCAGTCAGTGTCACCCAGTAACCCAGTAACACAGACACACATTCCAGTCAGTGTCACACAGTAACCCAGTAACACAGACACACATTCCAGTCAGTGTCACACAGTAACCCAGTAACACAGACACACATTCCAGTCAGTGTCACACAGTAACCCAGTAACACAGACACACATTCCAGTCAGTGTCACACAGTAACCCAGTAACACAGACACACATTCCAGTCAGTGTCACACAGTAACCCAGTAACACAGACACACATTCCAGGCAGTGTCACACAGTAACCCAGTAACACAGACACACATTCCAGTCAGTGTCACACAGTAACACAGTAACACAGACACACATTCCAGTCAGTGTCACACAGTAACCCAGTAACACAGACACACATTCCAGTCAGTGTCACACAGTAACCCAGTAACACAGACACACATTCCAGGCAGTGTCACACAGTAACCCAGTAACACAGACACACATTCCAGTCAGTGTCTCACAGTAACACAGTAACACAGACACACATTCCAGTCAGTGTCACACAGTAACCCAGTAACACAGACACACATTCCAGTCAGTGTCTCACAGTAACACAGACACACATTCCAGTCAGTGTCACACAGTAACCCAGTAACACAGACACACATTCCAGTCAGTGTCACACAGTAACCCAGTAACACAGACACACATTCCAGTCAGTGTCACACAGTAACCCAGTAACACAGACACACATTCCAGTCAGTGTCTCACAGTAACCCAGACACACATTCCAGTCAGTGTCACACAGTAACCCAGTAACATAGACACACATTCCAGTCAGTGTCACACAGTAACCCAGTAACACACACACACATTCCAGTGTCACAGTAACACAGACACACATTCCAGTCGGTGTCACACAGTAACCCAGACACACATTCCAGTGTCACACAGTAACACAGTAACATAGACACACATTCCAGTCAGTGTCACACAGTAACCCAGTAACACAGACACACATTCCAGTCAGTGTCACACAGTAACCCAGTAACACAGACACACATTCCAGTCAGTGTCACACAGTAACCCAGTAACCCAGACACACATTCCAGTCAGTGACTCACAGTAACCCAGACACACATTCCAGTCAGTGTCACACAGTAACTCAGTAACACAGACACACATTCCAGTGTCACAGTAACACAGACACACATTCCAGTCGGTGTCTCACAGTAACACAGACACACATTCCAGTCGGTGTCTCACAGTAACACAGACACACATTCCAGTCGGTGTCACACAGTAACACAGACACACATTCCAGTCGGTGTCACACAGTAACCCAGACACACATTCCAGTCAGTGTCACACAGTAACACAGTAACACAGACACACATTCCAGTCAGTGTCACACAGTAACCCAGTAACACAGACACACATTCCAGTCAGTGTCACACAGTAACCCAGTAACATAAACACACATTCCAGTCAGTGTCACACAGTAACCCAGTAACACAGACACACATTCCAGTCAGTGTCACACAGTAACACAGTAACATAAACACACATTCCAGTCAGTGTCACACAGTAACCCAGTAACACAGACACACATTCCAGTCAGTGTCACACAGTAACCCAGTAACACAGACACACATTCCAGTCAGTGTCACACAGTAACCCAGTAACACAGACACACATTCCAGTCAGTGTCACACAGTAACCCAGTAACACATTCCAGTCAGTGTCACACAGTAACCCAGGAACACAGACATACATTCCAGTCAGTGTCACACAGTAACCCAGTAACACAGACACACATTCCAGTCAGTGTCACACAGTAACACAGACACACATTCCAGTCAGTGTCACACAGTAACCCAGTAACACACACACACATTCCAGTCAGTGTCACACAGTAACCCAGTAACACAGACATACATTCCAGTCAGTGTCACACAGTAACCCAGTAACACAGACATACATTCCAGTCAGTGTCACACAGTAACCCAGTAACACAGACATACATTCCAGTCAGTGTCACACAGTAACCCAGTAACACACACACACATTCCAGTCAGTGTCACACAGTAACCCAGTAACACAGACATACATTCCAGTCAGTGTCACACAGTAGCCCAGTAACACAGACACACATTCCAGTCAGTGTCACACAGTAACACAGACACACATTCCAGTCAGTGTCACACAGTAACCCAGTAACACACACACACATTCCAGTCAGCGTCACACAGTAACACAGACACACATTCCAGTCAGTGTCACACAGTAACCCAGTAACACACACACACATTCCAGTCAGCGTCACACAGTAACACAGACACACATTCCAATCAGTGTCACACAGTAACCCAGTAACAGACACACATTCCAGTCAGTGTCACACAGTAACCCAGTAACACACACACACATTCCAGTCAGCGTCACACAGTAACCCAGTTACACAGACACACATTCCAGTCGGTGTCACACAGTAACCCAGACACACATTCCAGTCAGTGTCACACAGTAACCCAGTCACATAAACACACATTCCAGTCAGTGTCACACAGTAACCCAGTAACACAGACACACATTCCAGTCAGTGTCACACAGTAACCCAGCAACACAGACACACATTCCAGTCAGTGTCACACAGTAACCCAGTAACACAGACACACATTCCAGTCAGTGTCACACAGTAACCCAGTAACACAGACACACATTCCAGTCAGTGTCACACAGTAACACAGTAACACAGACACACATTCCAGTCAGTGTCACACAGTAACCCAGTAACACACACACACATTCCAGTCAGTGTCACACAGTAACCCAGTAACATAGACACACATTCCAGTCAGTGTCTCACAGTAACACAGACACACATTCCAGTCAGTGTCACACAGTAACACAGACACACATTCCAGTCAGTGTCACACAGAAACCCAGTAACACAGACACACATTCCAGTCAGTGTCACACAGTAACCCAGTAACACACACACATTACAGTCAGTGTCACACAGTAACAATGACACACATTCCAGTCAGTGTGACACAGTAACCCAGTAACACAGACACACATTCCAGTCAGTGTCTCACAGTAACACAGACACACATTCCAGTCAGTGTCACACAGTAACCCAGTAACACAGACACACATTCCAGTCAGTGTCACACAGTAACCCAGTAACACAGACACACATTCCAGTCAGTGTCTCACAGTAACACAGACACACATTCCAGTCAGTGTCACACAGTAACCCAGTAACACAGACACACATTCCAGTCAGTGTCTCACAGTAACCCAGACACACATTCCAGTCAGTGTCACACAGTAACACAGACACACATTCCAGTCGGTGTCACACAGTAACCCAGTAACACAGACACACATTCCAGTCAGTGTCTCACAGTAACCCAGACACACATTCCAGTCAGTGTCACACAGTAACACAGACACACATTCCAGTCAGTGTCACACAGTAACACAGACACACATTCCAGTCGGTGTCACACAGTAACCCAGTAACACACACACACATTCCAGTCAGTGTCTCACAGTAACCCAGACACACATTCCAGTCAGTGTCACACAGTAACACAGACACACATTCCAGTCAGTGTCACACAGTAACCCAGTAACACAGACACACATTCCAGTCAGTGTCACAGTAACCCAGTAACACAGACACACATTCCAGTCAGTGTCACACAGTAACCCAGTAACACAGACACACATTCCAGTCAGTGTCTCACAGTAACCCAGACACACATTCCAGTCAGTGTCACACAGTAACACAGACACACATTCCAGTCGGTGTCACACAGTAACCCAGACACACATTCCAGTCAGTGTCACACAGTAACACAGACACACATTCCAGTCAGTGTCACACAGTAACCCAGTAACACAGACACACATTCCAGTCAGTGTCACACAGTAACCCAGTAACATAAACACACATTCCAGTCAGTGTCACACAGTAACCCAGTAACACAGACACACATTCCAGTCAGTGTCACACAGTAACCCAGTAACATAAACACACATTCCAGTCAGTGTCACACAGTAACCCAGTAACACAGACACACATTCCAGTCAGTGTCACACAGTAACCCAGTAACACAGACACACATTCCAGTCAGTGTCACACAGTAACCCAGTAACACAGACACACATTCCAGTCAGTGTCACACAGTAACCCAGTAACACAGACACACATTCCAGTCAGTGTCACACAGTAACCCAGTAACACAGACACACATTCCAGTCAGTGTCACACAGTAACCCAGTAACACATTCCAGTCAGTGTCACACAGTAACCCAGTAACACAGACATACATTCCAGTCAGTGTCACACAGTAACCCAGTAACACACACACACATTCCAGTCAGCGTCACACAGTAACACAGACACACATTCCAGTCAGTGTCACACAGTAACCCAGTAACACAGACACACATTCCAATCACTGTCACACAGTAACCCAGTAACAGACACACATTCCAGTCAGTGTCACACAGTAACCCAGTAACACACACACACATTCCAGTCAGCGTCACACAGTAACCCAGTTACACAGACACACATTCCAGTCGGTGTCACACAGTAACCCAGACACACATTCCAGTCAGTGTCACACAGTAACCCAGTAACATAAACACACATTCCAGTCAGTGTCACACAGTAACCCAGTAACACAGACACACATTCCAGTCAGTGTCACACAGTAACCCAGCAACACAGACACACATTCCAGTCAGTGTCACACAGTAACCCAGTAACACAGACACACATTCCAGTCAGTGTCACACAGTAACCCAGTAACACAGACACACATTCCAGTCAGTGTCACACAGTAACACAGTAACACAGACACACATTCCAGTCAGTGTCACACAGTAACCCAGTAACACACACACACATTCCAGTCAGTGTCACACAGTAACCCAGTAACATAGACACACATTCCAGTCAGTGTCTCACAGTAACACAGACACACATTCCAGTCGGTGTCACACAGTAACCCAGACACACATTCCAGTCAGTGTCACACAGTAACACAGACACACATTCCAGTCAGTGTCACACAGTAACCCAGTAACACAGACACACATTCCAGTCAGTGTCACACAGAAACCCAGTAACACAGACACACATTCCAGTCAGTGTCACACAGTAACCCAGTAACACACACACATTACAGTCAGTGTCACACAGTAACAATGACACACATTCCAGTCAGTGTGACACAGTAACCCAGTAACACAGACACGCATTCCAGTCAGTGTCACACAGTAACCCAGTAACACAGACACACATTCCAGTCAGTGTCTCACAGTAACCCAGCAACACAGACACACATTCCAGTCAGTGTCACACAGTAACCCAGTAACACACACACACATTCCAGTCAGTGTCACACAGTAACACAGTAACACAGACACACATTCCAGTCAGTGTCACACAGTAACACAGTCACACACACACACATTCCAGTCAGTGTCACACCGTAACACAGTAACACAGACACACATTCCAGTCAGTGTCACACAGAACCCAGTAACACACACACACATTCCAGTCAGTGTCACACAGTCACCCAGTAACACACACACACATTCCAGTCAGTGTCACACAGTAACACTGTAACACAGACACACATTCCAGTCAGTGTCACACAGTAAACAGTAACACAGACACACATTCCAGTCAGTGTCTCACAGTAACCCAGTAACACAGACACACATTCCAATCAGTGTCACACAGTAACACAGTAACACAGACACACACATTCCAGTCAGTGTCACACAGTAACCCAGTAACACAGACACACATTCCAGTCAGTATCACACAGTAACACAGTAACACAGACACACATTCCAGTCAGTGTCACACAGTAACACAGTAACACACACACACATTCCAGTCAGTGTCACACAGTAACCCAGTAACACAGACACACATTCCAGTCAGTGTCACACAGTAACACAGTAACACAGACACACATTCCAGTCAGTGTCACACAGTAACACAGTAACACAGACACACATTCCAGTCAGTGTCACACAGTAACACAGTAACACACACACACATTCCAGTCAGTGTCTCACAGTAACCCAGCAACACAGACACACATTCCAATCAGTGTCACACAGTAACCCAGTAACACAGACACACATAGAACATAGAACATAGAACATTACAGCGCAGAACAGGCCCTTCGGCCCACGATGTTGCACCGACCAGTTAAAAAAAAAACTGTGACCCTCCAACCTAAACCAATTTCTTTTCGTCCATGAACCTATCTACGGATCTCTTAAACGCCCCCAAACTAGGCGCATTCACTACTGATGCTGGCAGGGCATTCCAATCCCTCACCACCCTCTGGGTAAAGAACCTACCCCTGACATCGGTTCTATAACTACCCCCCCTCAATTTAAAGCCATGCCCCCTCGTGCTGGATTTCTCCATCAGAGGAAAAAGGCTATCACTATCCACCCTATCTAAACCTCTAATCATCTTATATGTTTCAATAAGATCCCCTCTTAGCCGCCGCCTTTCCAGCGAAAACAATCCCAAATCCCTCAGCCTCTCCTCATAGGATCTCCCCTCCATACCAGGCAACATCCTGGTAAACCTCCTCTGCACCCTCTCCAAAGCCTCCACATCCTTCCTGTAATGTGGGGACCAGAACTGCACACAGTACTCCAAGTGCGGCCGCACCAGAGTTGTGTACAGTTGCAACATAACGCTACGACTCCTAAATTCAATCCCCCTACCAATAAACGCCAAGACACCATATGCCTTCTTAACAACCTTATCTACTTGATTCCCAACTTTCAGGGATCTATGCACACATACACCTAGATCCCTCTGCTCCTCCACACTATTCAAAGTCCTCCCGTTAGCCCTATACTCAACACATCTGTTATTCCTACCAAAGTGAATTACCTCACACTTCTCCGCATTAAACTCCATCCGCCACCTCTCGGCCCAACTTTGCAACCTGTCTAAGTCTTCCTGCAAACTACGACACCCTTCCTCACTGTCTACCACACCACCGACTTTGGTGTCATCAGCAAATTTGCTAATCCACCCAACTATACCCTCATCCAGATCATTAATAAATATTACAAACAGCAGTGGCCCCAAAACAGATCCCTGAGGTACACCACTTGTAACCGCACTCCATGATGAATATTTACTATCAACCACCACCCTCTGTTTCCTATCCGCTAGCCAATTCCTGATCCAATTTCCTAGATCACCCCCAATCCCATACATCTGCATTTTCTGCAGAAGCCTACCATGGTGAACCTTATCAAACGCCTTACTAAAATCCATATATACCACGTCCACTGCCTTGCCCCCATCCACCTCCTTGGTCACTTTCTCAAAAAACTCAATAAGGTTAGTAAGGCACGACCTACCTGCCACAAAACCATGCTGACTATCACCTATCAATTCATTACTCTCCAAATAACTATAAATCCTACCCCTTATAATTTTTTCCAACATCTTGCCGACAACAGAAGTGAGACTCACCGGTCTATAATTCCCGGGGAAGTCTCTGTTCCCCTTCTTAAACAATGGGACAACATTCGCTAACCTCCAATCTTCTGGTACTATACCAGAGGCCAACGACGACCTGAAGATCAGAGCCAGAGGCTCTGCAATCACTTCTCTTGCCTCCCAGAGAATCCTTGGATAAATCCCATCCGGACCAGGGGATTTATCTATTTTCAGACCCTCCAGAATATCCTGCACATCCTCCTTATCAACTGTAATACTGTCTATTCTACTCCCTTGCAACCCAGTGTCCTCCTCAGCTATATTCATGTCCCCTTGCGTGAACACCGAAGAGAAATATTGGTTCAATGCTTCACCAATCTCCTCCGGTTCCACACATAACTTCCCTCTGCCATCTATAACTGGCCCTAAACTTGCCCTAACCAACCTTCTGTTCTTGACATACCTATAGAACGCCTTAGGATTCTCTTTAACCCTATCCGCCAAAGTCTTCTCATGTCCCCTTTTAGCCCTTCTAAGCTCGCTCTTCAACTCCCTCTTAGCCAATCTAAAGCTTCCAGTCAGTGTCTCACAGTAACCCAGTAACACACACACACATTCCAGTCAGTGTCACACAGTAACCCAGTAACACAGACACACATTCCAGTCAGTGTCTCACAGTAACCCAGCAACACAGACACACATTCCAGTCAGTGTCACACAGTAACCCAGTAACACACACACATTCCAGTCAGTGTCTCACAGTAACCCAGTAACACAGACACACATTCCAGTCAGTGTCTCACAGTAACCCAGCAACACAGACACACATTCCAGTCAGTGTCACACAGTAACCCAGTAACACAGACACACATTCCAGTCAGTGTCACACAGTAACCCAGTAACACACACACACATTCCAGTCAGTGTCACACAGTAACCCAGTAACACACACACACATTCCAGTCAGTGTCTCACAGTAACCCAGTAACACAGACACACATTCCAGTCAGTGTCACACAGTAACCCAGTAACACAGACACACATTCCAGTCAGTGTCTCACAGTAACCCAGTAACACAGACACACATTCCAGTCAGTGTCACACAGTAACACAGACACACATTCCAGTCAGTGTCACACAGTAACCCAGTAACACAGACACACATTCCAGTCAGTGTCACACAGTAACACAGACACACATTCCAGTCAGTGTCACACAGTAACCCAGTAACACAGACACACATTCCAGTCAGTGTCACACAGTAACCCAGTAACAGACACACATTCCAGTCAGTGTCACACAGTAACCCAGTAACACACACACACATTCCAGTCAGTGTCACACAGTAACCCAGTAACACAGACACACATTCCAGTCAGTGTCACACAGTAACCCAGTAACACAGACACACATTCCAGTCAGTGTCACACAGTAACCCAGTAACACAGACACACATTCCAGTCGGTGTCACACAGTAACCCAGACACACATTCCAGTCAGTGTCACACAGTAACCCAGTCACATAAACACACATTCCAGTCAGTGTCACACAGTAACCCAGTCACATAAACACACATTCCAGTCAGTGTCACACAGTAACCCAGTAACACAGACACACATTCCAGTCAGTGTCACACAGTAACACAGTAACACACACACACATTCCAGTCAGTGTCACACAGTAACCCAGTAACACAGACACACATTCCAGTCAGTGTCACACAGTAACCCAGTAACACACACACACATTCCAGTCAGTGTCACACAGTAACACAGTAACACAGACACACATTCCAGTCAGTGTCACACAGTAACACAGTAACACAGACACACATTCCAGTCAGTGTCACACAGTAACACAGTAACACACACACACATTCCGGTCAGTGTCACACAGTAACCCAGTAACATAGACACACATTCCAGTCAGTGTCTCACAGTAACACAGACACACATTCCAGTCGGTGTCACACAGTAACCCAGACACACATTCCAGTCAGTGTCACACAGTAACCCAGTAACACAGACACACATTCCAGTCAGTGTCACACAGTAACCCAGTAACACAGACACACATTCCAGTCAGTGTCACACAGTAACCCAGTAACACAGACACACATTCCAGTCAGTGTCACACATTAACCCAGTAACACACACACATTACAGTCAGTGTCACACAGTAACACAGACACACATTCCAGTCAGTGTCACACAGTAACACAGTAACACAGACACACATTCCAGTCAGTGTCACACAGTAACCCAGTAACACAGACACACATTCCAGTCAGTGTCACACAGTAACCCAGTAACACAGACACACATTCCAGTCAGTGTCACACATTAACCCAGTAACACACACACATTACAGTCAGTGTCACACAGTAACACAGACACACATTCCAGTCAGTGTGACACAGTAACCCAGTAACACAGACACGCATTCCAGTCAGTGTCACACAGTAACCCAGCAACACAGACACACATTCCAGTCAGTGTCACACAGTAACCCAGTAACACACACACACATTCCAGTCAGTGTCACACAGTAACCCAGTAACACAGACACACATTCCAGTCAGTGTCACACAGTAACACAGTAACACAGACACACATTCCAGTCAGTGTCACACATTAACCCAGTAACACACACACATTACAGTCAGTGTCACACAGTAACACAGACACACATTCCAGTCAGTGTGACACAGTAACCCAGTAACACAGACACGCATTCCAGTCAGTGTCACACAGTAACCCAGTAACACAGACACACATTCCAGTCAGTGTCTCACAGTAACCCAGCAACACAGACACACATTCCAGTCAGTGTCACACAGTAACCCAGTAACACACACACACATTCCAGTCAGTGTCACACAGTAACCCAGTAACACAGACACACATTCCAGTCAGTGTCACACAGTAACACAGTAACACAGACACACATTCCAGTCAGTGTCACACAGTAACCCAGTAACACAGACACACATTCCAGTCAGTGTCACACAGTAACCCAGTAACACAGACACACATTCCAGTCAGTGTCTCACAGTAACCCAGCAACACAGACACACATTCCAGTCAGTGTCACACAGTAACCCAGTAACACAGACACACATTCCAGTCAGTGTCACACAGTAACACAGTAACACAGACACACATTCCAGTCAGTGTCTCACAGTAACCCAGTAACACACACACACATTCCAGTCAGTGTCACACAGTAACACAGTCACACAGACACACATTCCAGTCAGTGTCACACAGTAACCCAGTAACACAGACACACATTCCAGTCAGTGTCTCACAGTAACCGAGCAACACAGACACACATTCCAGTCAGTGTCACACAGTAACCCAGTAACACACACACACATTCCAGTCAGTGTCACACAGTAACACAGTAACACAGACACACATTCCAGTCAGTGTCACACAGTAACACAGTAACACAGACACACATTCCAGTCAGTGTCACACAGTAACACAGTAACACAGACACACATTCCAGTCAGTGTCACACAGTAACCCAGTAACACAGACACACATTCCAGTCAGTGTCACACAGTAACACAGTAACACAGACACACATTCCAGTCAGTGTCACACAGTAACACAGTAACACACACACACATTCCAGTCAGTGTCACACAGTAACCCAGTAACACAGACACACATTCCAGTCAGTGTCACACAGTAACACAGACACACATTCCAGTCAGTGTCACACAGTAACACAGTAACACAGACACACATTCCAGTCAGTGTCACACAGTAACACAGTAACACAGACACACATTCCAGTCAGTGTCACACAGTAACACAGTAACACAGACACACATTCCAGTCAGTGTCACACAGTAACCCAGTAACACAGACACACATTCCAGTCAGTGTCACACAGTAACACAGTAACACAGACACACATTCCAGTCAGTGTCACACAGTAACACAGTAACACACACACACATTCCAGTCAGTGTCACACAGTCACCCAGTAACACACACACACATTCCAGTCAGTGTCACACAGTAACACAGACACACATTCCAGTCAGTGTCACACAGTAACACAGTAACACAGACACACATTCCAGTCAGTGTCACACAGTAACACAGTAACACAGACACACATTCCAGTCAGTGTCACACAGTAACCCAGTAACACAGACACACATTCCAGTCAGTGTCACACAGTAACACAGACACACATTCCAGTCAGTGTCACACAGTAACACAGTAACACAGACACACATTCCAGTCAGTGTCACACAGTAACACAGTAACACACACACACATTCCAGTCAGTGTCACACAGTAACCCAGTAACATAAACACACATTCCAGTCAGTGTCACACAGTAACCCAGTAACACAGACACACATTCCAGTCAGTGTCACACAGTAACCCAGTAACACAGACACACATTCAAGTCAGTGTCACACAGTAACCCAGTAACACAGACACACATTCCAGTCAGTGTCACACAGTAACCCAGTAACACACACACATTCCAGTCAGTGTCACACAGTAACCCAGTAACACACACACATTCCAGTCAGTGTCACACAGTAACCCAGTAACACAGACACACATTCCAGTCAGTGTCACACAGTAACACAGACACACATTCCAGTCAGTGTCACACAGTAACCCAGTAACACAGACACACATTCCAGTCAGTGTCACACAGTAACCCAGTAACACACACACACATTCCAGTCAGTGTCACACAGTAACCCAGTAACATAAACACACATTCCAGTCAGTGTCACACAGTAACACAGTAACACAGACACACATTCCAGTCAGTGTCACACAGTAACCCAGTAACACAGACACACATTCCAGTCAGTGTCACACAGTAACACAGTAACACACACACACATTCCAGTCAGTGTCACACAGTAACACAGACACCCATTCCAGTCAGTGTCACACAGTAACCCAGTAACACAGACACACATTCCAGTCAGTGTCTCACAGTAACCCAGTAACACACACACACATTCCAGTCAGTGTCACAAAGTAACACAGTAACACAGACACACATTCCAGTCAGTGTCACACAGTAACACAGTAACACAGACACACATTCCAGTCAGTGTCACACAGTAACACAGTAACACACACACACATTCCAGTCAGTGTCACACAGTAACCCAGTAACACAGACACACATTCCAGTCAGTGTCACACAGTAACACAGACACACATTCCAGTCAGTGTCACACAGTAACACAGTCACACATTCCAGTCAGTGTCACACAGTAACACAGTAACACAGACACACATTCCAGTCAGTGTCACACAGGAACCCAGTAACACACACACACATTCCAGTCAGTGTCACACAGTAACCCAGTAACATAGACACACATTCCAGTCAGTGTCACACAGTAACCCAGTAACACAGACACACATTCCAGTCAGTGTCACACAGTAACCCAGTAACACAGACACACATTCCAGTCAGTGTCACACAGTAACCCAGTAACACACACACACATTCCAGTCAGTGGCACACAGTAACACAGTAACACACACACACATTCCAGTCAGTGTCACACAGTAACCCAGTAACACACACACATTCCAGTCAGTGTCACACAGTAACACTGACACACATTCCAGTCAGTGTGACACAGTAACCCAGTAACACAGACTCACATTCCAGTCAGTGTCACACAGTAACCCAGTAACACAGACTCACATTCCAGTCAGTGTGACACAGTAACCCAGTAACACAGACTCACATTCCAGTCAGTGTCACACAGTAACCCAGACACACATTCCAGTCGGTGTCACACAGTAACCCAGACACACATTCCAGTCAGTGTCACACAGTAACCCAGTAACACAGACACACATTCCAGTCAGTGTCACACAGTAACCCAGTAACATAAACACACATTCCAGTCAGTGTCACACAGTAACACAGTAACACAGACACACATTCCAGTCAGTGTCACACAGTAACCCAGTAACACAGACTCACATTCCAGTCAGTGTCTCACAGTAACACAGACACACATTCCAGTCGGTGTCACACAGTAACACAGACACACATTCCAGTCAGTGTCTCACAGTAACCCAGTAACACAGACACACATTCCAGTCAGTGTCACACAGTAACACAGACACACATTCCAGTCAGTGTCACACAGTAACACAGTAACACAGACACACATTCCAGTCGGTGTCACACAGTAACCCAGACACACATTCCAGTCAGTGTCACACAGTAACCCAGTAACATAAACACACATTCCAGTCAGTGTCACACAGTAACCCAGTAACACACACACACATTCCAGTCAGTGTCACACAGTAAACCAGTAACACAGACACACATTCCAGTCAGTGTCACACAGTAACCCAGTAACACAGACACACATTCCAGTCAGTGTCACACAGACACACATTCCAGTCAGTGTCACACAGACACACATTCCAGTCAGTGTCACACAGCAACACTGACACACATTCCAGTCAGTGTGACACAGTAACCCAGTAACACAGACACACATTCCAGTCAGTGTGACACAGTAACACAGTAACACAGACACACATTCCAGTCAGTGTCTCACAGTAACCCAGTAACACAGACACACATTCCAGTCAGTGTCACACAGTAACACAGACACACATTCCAGTCAGTGTCACACAGCAACACTGACACACATTCCAGTCAGTGTGACACAGTAACCCAGTAACACAGACACACATTCCAGTCAGTGTGACACAGTAACACAGTAACACAGACACACATTCCAGTCAGTGTCTCACAGTAACCCAGTAACACAGACACACATTCCAGTCAGTGTCACACAGTAACACAGACACACATTCCAGTCAGTGTCACACAGACACACATTCCAGTCAGTGTCACACAGACACACATTCCAGTCAGTGTCACACAGCAACACTGACACACATTCCAGTCAGTGTGACACAGTAACCCAGTAACACAGACACACATTCCAGTCAGTGTGACACAGTAACACAGTAACACAGACACACATTCCAGTCAGTGTCTCACAGTAACCCAGTAACACAGACACACATTCCGGTCAGTGTCACACAGTAACCCAGTAACACAGACACACATTCCAGTCAGTGTCACACAGTAACCCAGTAACACAGACACACATTCCAGTCAGTGTCACACAGTAACCCAGTAACACAGACACACATTCCAGTCAGTGTCACACAGTAACCCAGTAACACAGACACACATTCCAGTCAGTGTCACACAGTAACCCAGTAACATAGACACACATTCCGGTCAGTGTCACACAGCAACACAGACGCACATTCCAGTCAGTGTCACAGTAACCCAGTAACACAGACACACATTCCAGTCAGTGTCACACAGTAACCCAGTAACACACACACACATTCCAGTCAGTGTCACACAGTAACCCAGTAACATAAACACACATTCCAGTCAGTGTCACACAGTAACCCAGTAACACAGACACACATTCCAGTCAGTGTCACACAGTAACCCAGTAACACAGACACACATTCAAGTCAGTGTCACACAGTAACCCAGTAACACAGACACACATTCCAGTCAGTGTCACACAGTAACCCAGTAACACACACACATTCCAGTCAGTGTCACACAGTAACCCAGTAACACACACACATTCCAGTCAGTGTCACACAGTAACCCAGTAACACAGACACACATTCCAGTCAGTGTCACACAGTAACACAGACACACATTCCAGTCAGTGTCACACAGTAACCCAGTAACACAGACACACATTCCAGTCAGTGTCACACAGTAACCCAGTAACACACACACACATTCCAGTCAGTGTCACACAGTAACCCAGTAACATAAACACACATTCCAGTCAGTGTCACACAGTAACACAGTAACACAGACACACATTCCAGTCAGTGTCACACAGTAACCCAGTAACACAGACACACATTCCAGTCAGTGTCACACAGTAACACAGTAACACACACACACATTCCAGTCAGTGTCACACAGTAACACAGACACCCATTCCAGTCAGTGTCACACAGTAACCCAGTAACACAGACACACATTCCAGTCAGTGTCTCACAGTAACCCAGTAACACACACACACATTCCAGTCAGTGTCACAAAGTAACACAGTAACACAGACACACATTCCAGTCAGTGTCACACAGTAACACAGTAACACAGACACACATTCCAGTCAGTGTCACACAGTAACACAGTAACACACACACACATTCCAGTCAGTGTCACACAGTAACCCAGTAACACAGACACACATTCCAGTCAGTGTCACACAGTAACACAGACACACATTCCAGTCAGTGTCACACAGTAACACAGTCACACATTCCAGTCAGTGTCACACAGTAACACAGTAACACAGACACACATTCCAGTCAGTGTCACACAGTAACCCAGTAACACACACACACATTCCAGTCAGTGTCACACAGTAACCCAGTAACATAGACACACATTCCAGTCAGTGTCACACAGTAACCCAGTAACACAGACACACATTCCAGTCAGTGTCACACAGTAACCCAGTAACACAGACACACATTCCAGTCAGTGTCACACAGTAACCCAGTAACACACACACACATTCCAGTCAGTGGCACACAGTAACACAGTAACACACACACACATTCCAGTCAGTGTCACACAGTAACCCAGTAACACACACACATTCCAGTCAGTGTCACACAGTAACACTGACACACATTCCAGTCAGTGTGACACAGTAACCCAGTAACACAGACTCACATTCCAGTCAGTGTCACACAGTAACCCAGTAACACAGACTCACATTCCAGTCAGTGTGACACAGTAACCCAGTAACACAGACTCACATTCCAGTCAGTGTCACACAGTAACCCAGACACACATTCCAGTCGGTGTCACACAGTAACCCAGACACACATTCCAGTCAGTGTCACACAGTAACCCAGTAACACAGACACACATTCCAGTCAGTGTCACACAGTAACCCAGTAACATAAACACACATTCCAGTCAGTGTCACACAGTAACACAGTAACACAGACACACATTCCAGTCAGTGTCACACAGTAACCCAGTAACACAGACTCACATTCCAGTCAGTGTCTCACAGTAACACAGACACACATTCCAGTCGGTGTCACACAGTAACACAGACACACATTCCAGTCAGTGTCTCACAGTAACCCAGTAACACAGACACACATTCCAGTCAGTGTCACACAGTAACACAGACACACATTCCAGTCAGTGTCACACAGTAACACAGTAACACAGACACACATTCCAGTCGGTGTCACACAGTAACCCAGACACACATTCCAGTCAGTGTCACACAGTAACCCAGTAACATAAACACACATTCCAGTCAGTGTCACACAGTAACCCAGTAACACACACACACATTCCAGTCAGTGTCACACAGTAAACCAGTAACACAGACACACATTCCAGTCAGTGTCACACAGTAACCCAGTAACACAGACACACATTCCAGTCAGTGTCACACAGACACACATTCCAGTCAGTGTCACACAGACACACATTCCAGTCAGTGTCACACAGCAACACTGACACACATTCCAGTCAGTGTGACACAGTAACCCAGTAACACAGACACACATTCCAGTCAGTGTGACACAGTAACACAGTAACACAGACACACATTCCAGTCAGTGTCTCACAGTAACCCAGTAACACAGACACACATTCCAGTCAGTGTCACACAGTAACACAGACACACATTCCAGTCAGTGTCACACAGCAACACTGACACACATTCCAGTCAGTGTGACACAGTAACCCAGTAACACAGACACACATTCCAGTCAGTGTGACACAGTAACACAGTAACACAGACACACATTCCAGTCAGTGTCTCACAGTAACCCAGTAACACAGACACACATTCCAGTCAGTGTCACACAGTAACACAGACACACATTCCAGTCAGTGTCACACAGACACACATTCCAGTCAGTGTCACACAGACACACATTCCAGTCAGTGTCACACAGCAACACTGACACACATTCCAGTCAGTGTGACACAGTAACCCAGTAACACAGACACACATTCCAGTCAGTGTGACACAGTAACACAGTAACACAGACACACATTCCAGTCAGTGTCTCACAGTAACCCAGTAACACAGACACACATTCCGGTCAGTGTCACACAGTAACCCAGTAACACAGACACACATTCCAGTCAGTGTCACACAGTAACCCAGTAACACAGACACACATTCCAGTCAGTGTCACACAGTAACCCAGTAACACAGACACACATTCCAGTCAGTGTCACACAGTAACCCAGTAACACAGACACACATTCCAGTCAGTGTCACACAGTAACCCAGTAACATAGACACACATTCCGGTCAGTGTCACACAGCAACACAGACGCACATTCCAGTCAGTGTCACAGTAACCCAGTAACACAGACACACATTCCAGTCAGTGTCACACAGTAACACAGACACACATTCCAGTCAGTGTCACACAGACACACATTCCAGTCAGTGTCACACAGACACACATTCCAGTCAGTGTCACACAGCAACACTGACACACATTCCAGTCAGTGTGACACAGTAACACAGTAACACACACACACATTCCAGTCAGTGTCACACAGTAACACAGACACACATTCCAGTCAGTGTCACACAGTAACCCAGTAACACAGACACACATTCCAGTCAGTGTCTCACAGTAACCCAGTAACACACACACACATTCCAGTCAGTGTCACACAGTAACACAGTAACACAGACACACATTCCAGTCAGTGTCACACAGTAACACAGTAACACAGACACACATTCCAGTCAGTGTCACACAGTAACACAGTAACACACACACACATTCCAGTCAGTGTCACACAGTAACCCAGTAACACAGACACACATTCCAGTCAGTGTCACACAGTAACACAGACACACATTCCAGTCAGTGTCTCACAGTAACCCAGTAACACAGTCACACATTCCAGTCAGTGTCACACAGTAACACAGTAACACAGACACACATTCCAGTCAGTGTCACACAGTAACCCAGTAACACACACACACATTCCAGTCAGTGTCACACAGTAACCCAGTAACATAGACACACATTCCAGTCAGTGTCACACAGTAACCCAGTAACACAGACACACATTCCAGTCAGTGTCACACAGTAACCCAGTAACACAGACACACATTCCAGTCAGTGTCACACAGTAACCCAGTAACACACACACACATTCCAGTCAGTGGCACACAGTAACACAGTAACACACACACACACATTCCAGTCAGTGTCACACAGTAACCCAGTAACACACACACATTCCAGTCAGTGTCACACAGTAACACTGACACACATTCCAGTCAGTGTGACACAGTAACCCAGTAACACAGACTCACATTCCAGTCAGTGTCACACAGTAACCCAGTAACACAGACTCACATTCCAGTCAGTGTGACACAGTAACCCAGTAACACAGACTCACATTCCAGTCAGTGTCACACAGTAACCCAGACACACATTCCAGTCGGTGTCACACAGTAACCCAGACACACATTCCAGTCAGTGTCACACAGTAACCCAGTAACACAGACACACATTCCAGTCAGTGTCACACAGTAACCCAGTAACATAAACACACATTCCAGTCAGTGTCACACAGTAACACAGTAACACAGACACACATTCCAGTCAGTGTCACACAGTAACCCAGTAACACAGACTCACATTCCAGTCAGTGTCTCACAGTAACCCAGTAACACACACACACATTCCAGTCGGTGTCACACAGTAACCCAGACACACATTCCAGTCAGTGTCACACAGTAACCCAGTAACATAAACACACATTCCAGTCAGTGTCACACAGTAACACAGTAACACAGACACACATTCCAGTCAGTGTCACACAGTAACCCAGACACACATTCCAGTCAGTGTCACACAGTAACCCAGTAACATAAACACACATTCCAGTCAGTGTCACACAGTAACCCAGTAACACACACACACATTCCAGTCAGTGTCACACAGTAAACCAGTAACACAGACACACATTCCAGTCAGTGTCACACAGTAACCCAGTAACACAGACACACATTCCAGTCAGTGTCACACAGTAACCCAGTAACACAGACACACATTCCAGTCAGTGTCACACAGACACACATTCCAGTCAGTGTCACACAGACACACATTCCAGTCAGTGTCACACAGCAACACTGA
Organism: Mustelus asterias; assembly: GCF_964213995.1. Classification (NCBI taxonomy): domain Eukaryota; kingdom Metazoa; phylum Chordata; class Chondrichthyes; order Carcharhiniformes; family Triakidae; genus Mustelus; species Mustelus asterias. The sequence continues at coordinate 79,746,281 of NC_135816.1, read as the reverse complement.
CACACATTCCAGTCAGTGTGACACAGTAACCCAGTAACACAGACACACATTCCAGTCAGTGTGACACAGTAACACAGTAACACAGACACACATTCCAGTCAGTGTCTCACAGTAACCCAGTAACACAGACACACATTCCAGTCAGTGTCACACAGTAACACAGACACACATTCCAGTCAGTGTCACACAGTAACACAGTAACACAGACACACATTCCAGTCGGTGTCACACAGTAACCCAGACACACATTCCAGTCAGTGTCACACAGTAACCCAGTAACATAAACACACATTCCAGTCAGTGTCACACAGTAACCCAGTAACACACACACACATTCCAGTCAGTGTCACACAGTAAACCAGTAACACAGACACACATTCCAGTCAGTGTCACACAGTAACCCAGTAACACAGACACACATTCCAGTCAGTGTCACACAGTAACCCAGTAACACAGACACACATTCCAGTCAGTGTCACACAGACACACATTCCAGTCAGTGTCACACAGCAACACTGACACACATTCCAGTCAGTGTGACACAGTAACCCAGTAACACAGACACACATTCCAGTCAGTGTGACACAGTAACACAGTAACACAGACACACATTCCAGTCAGTGTCTCACAGTAACACAGACACACATTCCAGTCAGTGTCACACAGACACACATTCCAGTCAGTGTCACACAGCAACACTGACACACATTCCAGTCAGTGTGACACAGTAACCCAGTAACACAGACACACATTCCAGTCAGTGTGACACAGTAACACAGTAACACAGACACACATTCCAGTCAGTGTCTCACAGTAACCCAGTAACACAGACACACATTCCGGTCAGTGTCACACAGTAACCCCGTAACACAGACACACATTCCAGTCAGTGTCACACAGTAACCCAGTAACACAGACACACATTCCAGTCAGTGTCACACAGTAACCCAGTAACACAGACACACATTCCAGTCAGTGTCACACAGTAACCCAGTAACACAGACACACATTCCAGTCAGTGTCACACAGTAACCCAGTAACACAGACACACATTCCAGTCAGTGTCACACAGTAACCCAGTAACATAGACACACATTCCGGTCAGTGTCACACAGCAACACAGACGCACATTCCAGTCAGTGTCACAGTAACCCAGTAACACTGACACACAGTACTGGATGAGGAAGGTTTGAAGGAGTTTCAAGTGGAACATGATCACTGCCATGGACTGGTTTAGACTGAATGGCCTCTGTATGCTGCACATTTGATATAATTATTATTGGCACATCACAGATACAGTTGGGGTCAGAGGTCTTATCTCAAGCTCAGATATGGTGGCTGAGGTACAGAGTAATAAAGCAATCATATTCTGTGATGAGTAAGAGCATTCTGATCAAGGACAGCTTCAGCTCATAAAGTTAACATGACTCAGTGATGAGAGCAGTTATAGTGTAATAAATATAAGATACAGTCAGTAAATCAGCTCAAAGTGTGTTCCAATAACCAACTGGCTGACAACCAGTTATGATGACATGGAGAGGTTCAGCAGTGTCTGTGTAAGGGAATCTCTATTATCTGTTTTACACTCCAATATCCTGTACACTTTGATACTCTGGGCTAGTGTTCCTATTATTTGATTCTTTACTTTGCTTTCCAATAACTTTTTTCTAATAATTCATGAGACATAGGCGTCCCGAGCTGGCCAGCATTTATTGCCCATCCCCAGTCGCCCGAGGGCAGTTGAGAGTCAACCACATTGCTGTGGTTCTGGAGTCACATGTTGGCCAGACCAGGTGAGGATGGCAGATTTCCTTCCCTCAAGGGCATTAGTGAATCAAATGAGTTTTTCTGACAATCGGCAATGGTTTTACGGTCATCAGTCGATTCTTAATTCCAGATATTTTTTATTGAATTCAAATTCTACCATCTGCTGTGGCGGGATTTGAACCCGAGTCCCCAGAACATTAGCCGAGTTTCTGGATTGATATTCTAGCGATAATACCACGAGGCCATCACTTCTCACTCATAGGCTCACCCTTAGCGAAAAGTACCAGAAGAGAGCAGGTTTGAGACATTACAGCTGCTAAACTCTGCAGAAAACCTCCAGGAGTATAAAAAGTGCAGGGGTGAAATTAAAAAGGGGGTTTGGAAAGCAACAAAAGAACATTAAAAGATATTAGCCAATGAAATCAAAGGAAAGGTCATCCATTTTGGTAGGAATAACATCAAAATGGACTATATTTAAATGGTAAAAAATTGCAGCATGCTGCTGTGCAGAGGGATCTGGGTCTCCTTGTGCAGGAATCTCAAGGAGTTGGTTTGCAGGTGCAGCAGGTAATTAAGAAGGCAAATGGAATTTTGTCCTTCATTGCTAGAGGGATGGAGTTTAAAAGCAGTGAGGTTATGTTGCAGCTGTATAAGGTGCTGGTGAGGCCACACCTGGAGTACTGTGCACAGTTTTGGTTTCATTACTTGAGAAAGGATATACTGGCACTGGAAGGGGTACAGAGGAGATTCACTAGGTTGATTCCGGAGTTGAGAGGGTTGGCTTATGAGGAGAAACTGAGTAGACTGGGGCTATACTCACTGGAATTCAGAAGAATGAGGGGAAAGCTTGTAGAAACATAGACGATTATGAGGGGAATAGATAAGATAGAAGCAGGGAAGTTGTTTCCACTGACGGGTGAACCCAGAACTAGGGAGCATGGCCTCAAAATAAGGGGAAGCAGATTTAGGACTGAGTTGAGGAGAAACTTCTTCACCCAAAGGATTGTGAATCTGTGGAATTCCCTGCCCAGTGAAGCAGTTGAGGCTACCTCATTGAATGTTTTTAAGGCAAGGATAGATAAATTTTTGAGCAGTAAAGGAATTAAGGGTTATGGTGAGCGGGCGGGTAAGTGGAGCTGAGTCCACAAAAAGATCAGCCATGATATTATTGAATGGCGGAGCAGGTTCGAGGGGCCAGATGGCCTACTCCTGCTCCTAGTTCTTATGAAACCTAAATGCTCTATAAAAATATTAAGAGGTATGAGGATAACTATAGTGTAGGGTCCAAAAGACTAATATTTATTTGGAGGTGGTAGACAAGAGAAGCATAATCTTCACGGAAAGAGAGGGGTGATGCAGATAGTGTAGGTAAGGAGAAAGATTGTGAAATTGTGGATGGGATAAACATATTGATATTTATTTCTCAATTCCCCCAAGCTGCATACTAGGGGGAATTGACAAACAGGGCGGCATGGTGGCACAGTGGTTAGCACTGCTGCCTCACAGTGCCAGGGACCTGGGTTCGATTCCCGGCTTGGGTCATTGTCTGTGTGGAATTTGCACATTCTCCCCATGTCTGCGTGGGTTTCCTCCGGGTGCTCTGGTTTCCCCCCACAGTCTAAAGATGCGCGGGTTAGGATGATTGGCCATGCTTAATTAACCCTAGTGTCAGGGGAATTAGAAGGGTAAATATGTGGGGTTACGGGAATAGGACCTGGGTGGTATTGTGGTCGGTGCAGACTCGATGGGCCAAATGGCCTCCTTCTGCACTGTAGGGATTCTATATCGATGATCAGACATAGTACTGCAGGAGTGAGTGATATTATCACTAGACTATTAATCCAGAAACTCAGCTAATGTTCCAAAGTTTAATGTTTATTTATTAGTCATAAGTAAGGCTTACATTAATGTTGCAATGAAGTTCCTGCGAAAATCCCCTAGTCGCCACACTCTGGTGCCTGTTCGGGTCAATGCACCTAACCAGCACGCCTTTTAGACTATGGGAGGAAACCGGAGCATCTGGAGGAAACCCATGCAGACACAGGGAGAAGGTGCAAACTCCACACAGACAGTGACCCAAGCTGGGAATCGAACCCGGGTCCCTGGCGCTGTGAGGCAGCAGTGCTAACCACTGTGCTACCAAACCGCCTGTGTTCTGGGGACCCAGGTTCAAATTCCACCACGCAGATGGTGAAATTTGAATTCAATTTTTAAAAATCTGGAATTAAGAATCTACTGATGACCATAAAACCATTGTCGATTGTCAGAAAAACCCATTTGATTCACTAATGTCCTTTAGGGAAGGAAATCTGCCATCCTTACCTGGTCTGGCCTACATGTGACTCTCAGTTACTTAGTCATGTGACATTTCATCATGGTTACCCCAGCATCAGGTATTTCTGATGTTAACCCTGTACATCTCCCACTTGCCCTAAAGCCTTTATGCTAATAATATGCATCCTCTTACATCTCCCGGAAATGCTCTGAATTCAGAGGGTTAGTCTCTGAGGTACCTGTTTGTAATGTATAAATGATTTGGAGGAAAATGTAACTGGATTGATCAGTAAGTTTGCGGACGACACAAAGGTTGGTGGATTTGCGGATAGCGATGAGGACCATCAGAGGATACAGCAGGATATAGATTGGTGGAGACTTGGGTGGAGAGATGGCAGATGGAGTTTAATCCGGACAAATGTGAGGTAATGCATTTTGGAAGGTCTAATACAGATAGGAAATATACAGTAAATGGCAGAACCCTTAAGAGTATTGATAGGCAGAAGGATCTGGGTGTACAGGTACACAGGTCACTGAAAGTGGCAATGCAGGTGGAGAAGGTAGTCAAGAAGGCATACGACATGCTTGCCTTCATCGGCCGGGGCACTGAGTTTAAAAATTGGCAAGTCATGTTGCAGCTTTATAGAACCTTAGTTAGGCCGCATTTGGAATATAGTGTTCAATTCTGGTCGTCACACTACCAGAAGGATGTGGAGGCCCTGGAGAGGGTACAGAAAAGATTTACCAAGATGTTGCCTGACTTGGAGGGCATTAGCTATGAGGAGAGGTTGGAGAAATTTGGTTGTTTTCACTGGAACGACAGAGGTTGATAGAAGTCTACAAGATTATGAGAGGCATGGACAGAGTGGATAGTCAGAAACTTTTTCCCAGGGTGGAAGAGTCAATTACTACGGGGCATAGATTTAAGGTGTGAGGGCCAAGGTTTAAAGGAGATGTATGAGGCAAGTTTTTTACACAGAGGGTGGTGGGTGCCTGGAATTCGCTGCCGAGGGAGGTAGTGGAAGCAGATATGAAAGTGACTTTTAAGGGGCATCTCGATAAATACATGAATAGGATGGGAATGGAGGGATATGGTCCCGGAAGGGTAGGGGGTTTTGGTTCTGTCGGGCAGCATGGTCAGTGCAGGTTGGAGGGCCGAAAGGCCTGTTCCTATGCTGTAACTTTCTTTGTTCTTTGATCAATCTCCCTCATCTGTTCTGATCTTTTTAAGGATGAGGACATTTTGCATTCTCTCTTGTGTCGTCATGCATGTGGCTCCTGGATGGCTCTCGATCCTTGTATTGTTTGTTGTTCTTTTTCTCTATCAGGATCTGAATGGTGTTCTATTGGCTTATTTCCAAGGATATTAAGGCGCGGCAGTTTCTCCATATAGTTCTCTGGTTAGTCTCAATCCTGATGTAGAAATGCCGGCGTTGGTCTGGGGTAAACACAGTAAGGTGTCTAACAACACCAGGTTAAAGTCCAACAGGTTCATTTGGTAGCAAACGCCACTCACTTTCGGAGCGCTGCTCCTTTGTCAGATTTCCACTCCATCTGACGAAGGGGCAGCGCTCCGAAAGCTAGTGGTGTTTGCTACCAAATAAACCTGTTGGACTTTAACCTGGTGTTGTTAGACTCCTTACAGTCTCAATCCTGTAAGATCTCGGGTATGGAGCTCTTTTAATTATTATGCTCTAACTCTACTCTTCCCTCATGGTGCCAAGTACGAGTATGTTGTCCATATGGTACATAACTCCTTCCATGACTTCTAGGGTTTAAGATGTTCTTCTCAGCAATATTTCTGGAGATGGTGGAGGAGTCCAGAACCAGGGGTCATAGTCTAAGGATATGGGATAAACCTTTTAAGAAAGAGATGACAAGAAATGTTTTCATCCAGAGTGGTGAGCCTGTAGAATTCACTACCACAGAAAGCAGTTGAGGCCAAAACGTATGTTTTCAAGAAGGACTTAGAAACAGCTGTTGGGGCTAAAGGGATATTGAGGGGAGGGGGGACAGGTTCCTGAGTTGGATGATCAGCCATGATCTTAATAAATGGTGGAACAGGTTTGAAGTGCCGAATGGCCTCCTCCTGCTCCTATTTTATATGTTTCTAATCTATTAAAGCAATAATGACCAAATGGTGATATAAAAGTGATCAGTCGTCTAGATTCTTTCTCCAAAGGTAACTGCCAAATCCGCTTTTTGCATCTAATTTAGTGAATTAATTTTCTGAGACCATCGGATGAATCTCACATTCCACTGTCTTTTTCAGTTGAGTCAAGTCCATGCAGATTCTAATTGAATCAGTTGGTTTTGGGAGCATGACCATTCCAGAACAGTGCTTTGTTCGTATGGTCACTGGAGAAATGACTCCTCACTCTGGCATGTGCTCAATGTCACTCATGACTTTGTCCAAGAGTGGATGAGGAACTTTCCTCAGTGTGAAGATTGGTTTAGCACCAGCCTGTAAATAATCTTGGAAATTAATTCCTGGATGTGCTACTATACTGCTCACCAACAACCTCATCAAATTCATAGAACAGGCTCCATTGTAAGCAAACATTCCTGCTTAATAAAGATGATTTTTGGTTCTATATTATATACAAAGGTTTAATTTCTCTATTTTTGCACTTTAATTTGTCCAATTATTGGCATATGACTTTCAGTGTAGTCCCGCTTGGACCTTCTAATTTGGTGGGTGATCATAGAATCATAGAAACCCTACAGTGCAGAAAGAGGCCATTGGGCCCATCGAGTCTGCACCGACCACAATCCCACCCAGGCCCTACCCCCATATCCCTACATATTTACCTGCTAATCCCTCTAACCTACGCATCCCAGGACACTAAGGGGCAATTTTAGCATGGCCAATCAACCTAACCCGCACATCTTTGGACTGTGGGAGAAAACTGGAGCACCCGGAGGAAACCCACGCAGACACGAGGAGAATGTGCAAACTCCACACAGACAGTGACCCAAGCCGGGAATCGAACCCAGGTCCCTGGAGCTGTGAAGCAGCAGTGCTAACCACTGTGCTACCGTGCCGTCCACCACAGTGCTACCGTGATGGTTGTAGTGTAATGTGCTTAACTCATTTTACTTCATTAAAAAAAAGACTGAAACACCTTTCGTTAGTTAATTTATTGGTGTCACAAGTAGGCTTACATTAACACTGCAATGACGTTACTGTGAAAATCCCCGAGTCGCCACATTCCGGTGCCTATTCGGGTACACTGAGGGAGAATTTAGCGTGGCCAATCCATCTAACCAACACGTTTTTTGGACTGTGGGAGGAAACCGGCGCACCCGACCAAAACCTATGCAGACGCGGGGAGATTGTGCAGACTCCACACAGACGGTCACCCAAGCCGGGAATCGAACCTGGGTCCCTGGTGCTGTGAGGCAGCAGTGTTAACCACTGTGCCACCCTATGTCTAATTTTAAATTATGCGGCATGTTTATCCACTTTGTGTTTAATGCTTCAGGATTTATTTTCTGTTTCATTCATTTCCCTGAGGAAAATTATTTCCTTTTTCTGTTGTTCTTCCAGTTCATGTAAGTGGTTTGGGATCAACAGTTTTCCCTCCTTTTTGCTGCCTGTGCTTTAGATCGGCAGATAATTTTTAAAAAGTTCTTAATTTGCTGTGGCACTCAGCTGCCCCTGTTGGGCATTATTTCTGCTTGTACAGGTTTCCCACCACACCAAGAGCATCTCAAGATGCGGTTGGCATGCTTTTTCCCATTTTTGTAGCTTCTTCTTTGGTGCACTTTCCCACTTCTGGCCTATATATTGAACAGCCGCACTCATTCATTACCAAGGGACATCACTTTCCCCATGAATAAACATTCTTAATTTGTTTTCTGAGTTCAGTTTGGCTTGCAATTTGCACTGCCTTGACTCGAGTTAAATCTTCTCGCGTTTGCAAAAGATCTGATAGAGCTTTATCTCGGACTCCAAGTATTGCGCAATCATGAACCAATCTATCCCTCGATTTCCATTGTCACAATTCCCTGTCACCCTGTGTAGATTGTTGATGAACCATGCTTTCATCTTTGGTCTTTGCTTTCAAATGTTAAATGTTGCCCTTTCTATAATTAAGTTATTTCAAACACTGAAAAATGAATGCTTGACGGACTTCCAACTGCACAGAGTAATGTGCTCTTCGATTTTTTTTTCCGCTGGAGAAAACCAGAAGCGGTTCTATATCTGGAAGACGTCTTTCTCCAGCTGTCTCAGTTTTGAGCCTGTTGTGAGCCTTGAGTGCGACGGAATGGTTCTGGGAGTGGTAGCAGGAATTCCATGTTTGTACCAACCCCTGGAATTGTTGGTGCTTCACTAGTGTTGCTGGTTGATTCTGGTTTGTGCTCACTGCTGTCTGGACTCCAGGTCTGTGCCTCAGCTTTCATCTACTGCACCCACAATGCTCTGACTTTTTAACTTCCCGCTCATCAATCAGTGGGAGGTTTGGCTGTATTGATAAAGGAGATAATTGGTGTCCTGGAGAACGAGGATTCCCCAGAGGATTCAAGGGCAGAATCTATTTAGATAAAACTAAGGAAAAGTAAAGGTGCAAGTACATTTCTCAATGTTGTCTCTAGACCACAATTAGTGGGGAGGATTTGGAGGAGCAACTTTGCAAGGAAATTACAGATAGGTGCAAAATTATGAAGTACTTAAAATGTTGGACTTTATCTGAAAATAGACTGGGACAGTATTAGTGTGAAGGGCCGAGAGGAGCAAGAGTTCCCTGAATGTGTTCAGAAGTTTCCAGTTTAATGAGGGCAGAGACACAGCTGGACTTGGTTCTTGGAAATGGTGAGCCAAGTGGATCCAATGTTGGCAGGAGAAAATTTAGGGAATAGTGAGTATTGTATCACTAGATTTAGGATGACTATAGATAAAGAACAATCCAGAGTGAGAACAATCAACTGGGAAAAAGCCAAGATCAACAACGATAAAGAACGGCTCTGAGCTGAATGAATTGGAGTCAAAGATCGGCAGGAAAAACAGTAGCTGAACAACCTTCAAAGAATAGAGAGTTCAGACTATCAAGGTGTCCGATCTAAAGAGAAAGGCAGAACAAACAAATCCAGAGCTCCTTGGGTGACAAACGAGATCTGGATTAAGATAAAGAAGAAAAAATGTGCTAATGTCAGGTAGAAATTGAGAACCAGGCTGAATATAGAAGGTTCAGAGAGGAGGTGAAGAAGCAATAAAGAGAAGTAAAGAGAGAGTATGCAAAGAGACTGGCAGCTAACATAAAAGGGAATCCCAAAGTCATCTATAGGCACGTAAATATAAAGGTCCATAAAAAGAGTGGGGCCAATTGAGAATAACAAGGGGATTTACACATGGAGTTGGTAGGCATGACAGAGATATTAAATGAATGCTTTGAACTAAGGAAGAAGGTGCTACCCAGAACATGGTAAAATAGGTAATTCAGATACTAGAAGGGTTTAAAATTGAAAAGGAAGTTGTAATTAAAGTTGATAAGGTACCAGGACCAGATGAGATGCATCAATGAATACTGAAGGAAGTGAAAGTGGAAATTGCAGAAACATTGGCAATAATTTTTCAGTCTTCCTCAGACAACTTTCTGGAGTTTTTTCATGAGGGTTGATGAAGGTAATGCTCTTGATGTGTTGTACATTGAACCATAGAATGATACAGCACAGAAGGGGGCATTCAATCCATCTTGTCATGCTTACCCAAAGGCACCCATGTTCTAATCCCATCTTCCTGAACATGGCCCATAGCACTGCAATGAGGATCCAGGTACTTTTTAAGAGTTTAGGGTGTCTGCCTCCATCACCAACTTGGGCAGTGAATTCCACCACACACCACCCTCTGCATAAAAATGTTTTTCCTCATGTCCCCTCTAATCCTTCTGCCACTTAGCTTAAATCTAGGGAAATCGGTTCCTCCTGCCTACTCTCTCCATACCTCTCGCAATTTTGTATACATCTATCATGTCAGTCCTCAGCCTTCTCTGTTCCAAGGAAAACAACCCTAACCTCTCCAATCTCTCCTCGTAGCTACAATTCTCCAGCCCTGGCAACATTCTAGTAAATCTTCTCTGCACTCTCTCCAGAGCAATTATGTCCTTCCTGTAATGTGGTGACCAGAACTGCACACAATACTCCAATTGTGGCCTCACCAGTGCCTTATACAGTTCCATCATTATATGCCTACTTTTGTATTCTATATCTCTGCCAATGAAGCAGAGCATTCCATAAGCCTTCTTTATAACCTTTAGCAACATGCTATCTTTAGGGACCTGTGCACTTGCATTCCAAGACCTCTCACTTCATCTATCTCTCTCTGTATATTTCCATTCATTGTGTATTATCTTTTCCTCTTTGACCTCCCTAAATGCATTACCTCACATTTATCAGAGTTGAACTCGATCTGCCACTCTCCTGCCCACTCCACAACCCATCTATATCATTTTGGAGCTAAAAGCTATCCTCTAGACTATCCACAAACACAGTCAATTTTTGTGTCGTCTGCAAATCCCAAGTTAATATACAAAACAAACAACAGGGATCCTGGCATTGAGTCCTGCGTAACACAACTTGTAACAGTTTTCCATTAGCAAGGGTAGCCATCGACCATTACCCTTTGTTTCCTGTTACAAAGCCAATTATGAATCCAATTCACCACATTACCTTGTATCCAATGGGTGTTTACTTTTTTGACCAGTCTGCCATATGAGACCTTGTCAAATGCCTTACTGAAATTCATCCATGCACTACCCTCATCGATCCTTCTTGTCACTTCCTCAAAGTATTCAATCAAATTTGTACGGCATGATCTTCCCTTAACAAAGCCATGCTGACTATTCCTGACTAGTCCATGTCTTTCTGATTGGAGAGAGTCAGGAAGGGTGAGAGTGGGAGATTGGAGAGAGTTGGACAGGGTGAGAGTGGGAGATTGGAGAGAGTTGGAGAGGGCGAGAGTGGGAGATTGGAGGGAGTTGGCGAGGGTGAGAGTGGGAGTTTGGAGAGAGAGTGGGTGAGAGTGGGAGATTGAAGAGAGTTGGAGAGGGTGATAGTGGGAATTTGAAGACAGTCAGAGAGGGTGAGATTGGGAGATTGGAGAGAGTCAAAAAAGGTGAGAGTGGGAGATTGGAGTGTCAGAAAGGGTGAGATTGGAGAGAGTCAGAGAGGGTGAGAGTGTGAGATTGGAGAGAGTTGGAGAGAGTGAGAGTGTGAGATTGGAGAGAATCAGAGGGTGAGAGTGAGAGATTGGAGAGAGTCAGAGAGGGTGAGAGTGTGAGATTGGAGTCAGAGAGGGTGAGAGTGGGAGATTGGAGAGAGTTGGAGAGGGTGAGAGTGGGAGATTGGAAAGAGGTGGAGAGAGTGAGAGTACGAGATTGGAGAGTCAGAGAGTGTTGTGTAAGGTGGTTGCGCGAGGCTGGGCGGAGAGATAGTTGGATATTGAGGACATTGCTGGAACGATTTGCTGTTTAGTAGGAGGAGCAGGATCGAAGTGAAAGCTGATAATCGGTGGAGGAAGAGGATGTGATGAGACGGCTGAGTGTGGAGACTGGGATTACTGACAGGCTACACTGAAGGAGAATTTAGCTACAATCACTCCAGCTTCCAAATTCCCCTCTGCCGATCATTTCTCGCTCATTGCGAAAGTTTCATCACCAAATTTCATCACAAGGTAAGACTGCCATCCCTATAGCGCCTCACACATCCGTCAGATACAGAAACCGCTCGAAAATAGAGCGGCTCTCCCTTAATACTGACCATCTGTCTCTCCAGCGATCCCCCAGTGCTCCTAATCTGTCTCTCCAGCGATCCCCCAGTGCTCCTAGTCTGTCTCTCCAGCGATCCCCAGTGCTCCTACTCTGTCTCTCCAGCGATCCCCAGTGCTCCTACTCTGTCTCTCCAGCGATCCCCAGTGCTCCTAATCTGTGTATCCAGCGATCCCCCAGTGCTCCTACTCTGTCTCTCCAGCGATCCCCAGTGCTGCTACTCTCTCTCTCCAGTGATCTCCCAGTGCTGCTACTCTGTCTCTGTAGTGATCCCCTAGTGCTGTTACTTTGTCTATCCAGCGATCCCCCAGTGCTCCTACTCTGTCTATCCAGTGATCTCCCAGTGCTGCTACTCTCTCTCTCCAGTGATCTCCCAGTGCTGCTACTCTGTCTCTGTAGTGATCCCCTAGTGCTGTTACTTTGTCTATCCAGCGATTGTCCAGTGCTCCAACTCTGTCTAACCGGCGATCGCTCAGTGCTGCTACTACGTCTCTCCAGCAATCCACCAGTACTAACCCTCTCTCTTGTCAATGCTCCCTCAGTACTGTTCTGTGTTATTTGACTGCGAGTGGGAGATGTTACCGTCTTCCCAAGGCTCTCCAGGAGAATCAAGAATATTTATTAGTTTCAAACTGCTAATGGTTAAAAAGTGTAATTACCAATTTCTCAGCAATGACGTCCTTCGCCAAGTTTTTAAACAAACGTGTACAAAGATAGTGAGAAAAATTACTACTAAAAATTGGTTAAACCATTTAGCCCATGATGCACATGGATCCGCACTGGAACCTGAATGCTATTTTGCTATTGGTGGAAGGATTGAGAACCAGGGGCTTTTGATTAAAGGTGATTATCTAAAGCAGAAAGAGCAATATAGGAAAAGGCTATAGTGAGTGGTTAGCCTGACTCTGTGCTCGAGGCAGGTTCAATACAGGTACTCAAAAGAGAACTGGATCATTATCCTAAGGAGAAAATATTACAGGTTAACGGGAAAAAAACAAGGAGTGGGGTCTCCTTGTCAGAGGTATGACAGACTGAGTAACCTCTGATTTTATACATTTATGACAATATATGAATAATGGGAGATTTTCACAGTAACTTCATTGTGGTGTTAATGTACACCTACTGTGACACTAATAAATAAGGTTTAAAACTTAAAACTTTAAACTTGCAGAATAGACATATTCTGTAAGTAAGAATTGAAATCTTGGATCAAAGTAATTGTGGAATACAAATATATAGAAACATAGAAAAACTACAGCACAATACAGGCCCTTCAGCCCACAGAGTTGTGCCGAACATGTCCCTACTTTAGCGATTACTAGGCTTACCTATAACCCTCTATCTTATTAAGTTCCATGTACTTATCTAAAAGTCTCTTAAAAGACCCTATTGAATCCACCTCCACCACCGTTGCTGGCAGCCCATTCCACGCACCCACCACCCTCTGAGTGAAAAACTTACCCCTGACATCTCCTCTGTACCTACTCCCCAGCACCTTAAACCTGTGTCCTCTTGTGGCAACCATTTCAGCCCTGGGAAAAAGCCTCTGACTGTCCACTCGATCAATACCTCTCAACATCTTATACACCTCTATCAGGTCACCCCTCATCCTTCGTCTCTCCAAGGAGAAAAGGCCGAGCTCACTCAACCTATCCTCATAAGGCATGCTCCTCAACCCAGGCAACATCCTTGTAAATCTCCTCTGCACCCTTTCTATGGCTTCCACATCCCTCCTGTAATGAGGCGACCAGAACTGAGCACAGTACTCCAAGTGGGGTCTGACCAGGGTCTTATATAGCTGCAACATTATCTCACGACTCCTAAACTCAATTCCTCGATTGATGAAGGCCAGTGCACCATACGCCACCTTAACCACAGCCTCAACCTGCACAGCTGCTTTGAGCGTCCTATGAACTCGGACCCCAAGATCCTTCTGATCTTCCACTCTGCCAAGAGTCCTACCATTAATATTATATTCCACCATCCTATTTGACCTACCAAAATGAACCACCTCACACTTATCTGGGTTGAACTCCATCTGCCACTTCTCCGCCCAGTCTTGCATCCTATCAATGTCTCGCTGCAACTTCTGACATCCCTCCACACTATCCACAACACCTCCAACCTTTGTGTCATCAGCAAACTTACCAACCCATCCCTCCACTTCCTCATCCAGGTCATTTATAAAAATCACAAAGAGTAAGGGTCCCAGAACAGATCCCTGGGGCACTCCACTGGTGACCGACCTCCATGCAGACTATGACCCATCTATAACCACTCTTTGCCTTCTGTGGGCAAGCCAGTTCTGGATCCACAAAGCAATGTTCCCTCGGATCCCATGCCCCCTCACTTTCTCAATAAGCCTTGCATGGGGCACCTTATCAAATGCCTTGCTGAAGTCCATATATACTACATCTACTGCTCTTCCTTCATCAATGTGTTTAGTCACATCCTCAAAAAATTTAATCAGGCTTGTAAGGCATGATCTGCCTTTGACAAAGCCATGCTGACTATTCTTAATCATATTATACCTCTCCAAATGTTCATAAATCCTGCCTCTCAGGATCTTCTCCATCAACTTACCAACCACTGAGGTTAGACTCACTGGTCTATAATTTCCAGGGTTTTCTCTACTCCCTTTCTTGAATAAAGGAACAACATCCGCAATCCTCCAATCCTCCGGAACCTCTCCCGTCTCCATTGATGATGCAAAGATCATCGCCAGAGGCTCAGCAATCTCCTCCCTCGCCTCCCACAGTAGCCTGGGGTACATCTCATCCGGTCCCGGCGACTTATCTAACTTGATGCTTTTCAAAAGCTCCAACACATTCTCTTTCTTAATATCTACATGCTCAAGCTTTTCAGTCCGAGCATGTATATGTAAACAAACACAAGTCACGATGAGGCTAATAAGACTGTAAGGGGGCTAAGTTTTATTTCCAAAGGAACACATTTCCTCACGACATTTAAGAAGCATTTAAATGAGCACATGAAATGCCATAGCATACAAGGCTATGCACCAAGTGCTGGAAAATGTGATTAGAATAAATAGGTGCTTGATGGCCAGTGCAGACATGTTGGGCCGAAGGGCCTCTTCATGTGCTGTACAACTCAATGACTGTGATTAGAATTGAATTGTAAAGTTTTGTTAAACCTGTAGTGAACCTCGGTTAGACCGTCCTTACAGTTGTTGTGTTCAGCTTTGGTCATTGCATTATTAAAAAGTAGAAAAAAGTGCAAATAAATTGGAAGATAACAAATTTAATTCCATTATTCAAAGAGGGAGGCATGATGTGGCGATGCCGGCATTGGACTAGGGTGGGCACAGTAAGAAGTCTCATAACACCAGGTTAAAGACCAACTGGCTTATTTGGAACCATGAGCTTTCAGAGCGCTGCTCCTTCAGGTGAGTGACTCACCTGATGAAGGAGCAGTGCTTCGAAAGTTCATGATTCCAAATAAACCTGTTGGACTTTAACCTGGTGTCAAAAAGGAGGAAGGCAGAAAGCAGGAGACTACAGGGAAGTTACCTGAATATCTGTTGCAGAGAAACTGTTCGAAACACTTATTAAATAAGTTATCATAGAATCATAGGATCCCTACCGTGCAGAAGGAGGCTGTTCAGCCCATCAAGCCTGCACCAACAGCAATCCAACCCAGACCCCATCCCTGTAACCCCATGTATTTACCCTGTTACTCCCCCTGACACTGAGGGTGTAACAGAGCACGTGGCTAAATTCAAGGTAATCAGGCACGGTCAACATGGTTTTGTGAAAGGGAAATCATATTTAACCAATATATTGGAACTCTTTGAAGGAGTCACATGTGCTGTTGATAAAGGGGAACCAGTAGATGTATTTGCTAAGGTGCTAAGGTTATTGTGTAAGATAAAAGCTCATGGTGTCGGGGGTAACATATTCACATGGATAGAAAATTGACTAGCTATCAAAAAACAGAGAGTAGGGTCTTTTTCAGGTTGACAAGATGTAACGAGTGGTGTCCCAAAGTGATGAGATCTCAACTGTTTTCAATTTATATAAATGGTTTGGATGAAGGGATGGTTGTCAAAATTGCTGACATCACAAAGATAGGTAGGAAAGTAAGTTGTGATGAGGACATAGTGAGGTTAAAAAAGATTAAATGAGTGGGCAAAGATCTGGAAAATGAAGTATAATGTGGAAAAATGTAAAATTGTCCATTTTGGCAGCAAGAATATAAGAGAAGAATTTTATGTAAACAGTGAGAGATTGCAGAGCTCTGAGGTGCAGAGGAATCTGGGTGTTCTAGAGCACAAATTACAAAAGGCTAGTATGCAGCAGCAAGTAATTAGAAAAATAGAACGTTATAGTTTACTGTGAGGGAAATTGAATACAAAAGTAGAGAGTTATGCTTCAGTTGTACAGGGCTCTTGTGAAACCACATTTGGAGTACTGTTTGGAGTATTGCTCTCCTTTTTTAAGTAAAGATGTAAATGTGTTAGAAGCAGTTCAAAGGACAAAGAACAGTATAGGACAGGAACAGGCCCTTCGGCCCACCAAGTCTGTGCTGACACAGACACCTCTCTAATCTAATATTTTCTTGCTTCTGCGTGGTCCGTATCCCTCTGTTCCCTGCCTATTAGTGTATCTATTCAGATGCCTCTTGAACATTGTTACAGAATCTGCTTCCACTACCTCCTCCAGCAGCGCGTTCCAGGCATTCACCTTCTATGTGAAAAACTTGCCCCTTACATCTCTTTTAAACTTTTGCCCTCTCATTTTCAACCTATGCCCCCGAGTAATTGACTCTTCAACCCTGGGAAAAAGACTCTGACTATCCACTCCATCCAAGCCTGGCATAATCTTGTAAACCTCTATCAGGCCCCCCTCATCCTCTCATGCTCCAATGAAAACAATCCAAGTTTGTTCAATCTTTATTCGTTACCCAGATCCTCCAAACCAGGCAACATCCTGGTAAATCTCTTCTGCACCCTTTCCAATGCATCAAAAGCCTTCCGGTAGTGTGGCGACCAGAATTGTACACAATATTCCAAATGCAGCCTAACCAAAGTCTTATACAGCTGCAACATAATTTTCCAGTTCCTATACTCAACGCCCTGACTGATGAAGGCCAGCATGCCATACGCCTTCTTGACCACCTTGTCCACTTGAGTTGCCACCTTCAGTAAACTGTGGATCCCTCTGTATGCTAATATTTCTAAGGGTTCTACCATTTACTGTACACTTTCCTTCTGCAGTAGATCTTCCAAATCGCATCACCTCACATTTGTCCTGGTTAAGTTCCATCTGCCATCTTTCAGCCCAGTCTCCAGCTGTTTTATATCCTGCTGCATCCTCTGACAATCATCATCACTATCTACTACTCCCCCAATTTTTGTATCATCTGCAAACTTACTAATCAGACCACCTACATTTTCCTCCAAATCATTTATATATAGTACAAACAACAGAGGCCCCAGCACCGATCCTTGTTAAACACAGCTTGTCACAGACCTCCAGTTAGAAAAGTATCCTTCCACTGCTACTCTCTGCTTTCTATGCTCAAGCCAGTTTTGTATCCATCTTACCAATGCAGTTTGCACATTCTCCTCGTGTCTGCGTGGGTTTCCTCCGGTTGCTCCGGTTTCCTCCCACAGTCCAAAGATGTGCGGGTTAGGTTGATTGGCCATGCTAAAATTGCCCCTTAGTGTCCTGAGATGCGTAGGTTAGAGGGATTTAGCGGGTAAAATATGTAGGGATATGGGGGTAGGGCCTGGGTGGGATTGTGGTCGGTGCAGACTCGATGGGCTGAATGGCCTCTTTCTGCACTGTAGGGTTTCTATGATTTCTATGATTTCTATGATTACCAGCTCACCTCGAATCCCATTTGACTTCACCTTCTGTATCAGCCTGCCTTGAGGCACCTTATCAAAGGCTTTACTAAAGTCCATGTATACAACATCCACTGCCCTGCCCAGGTCAATTTGTTTTGTCACTTCCTCAAAGAACTCAATCAAGTTTGTGAGACACGACCTCCCCTTCACAAAAGCATGCTGCCTATCGCTAATAAGCCTATTCTTTTCGAGATGTGAGTACATCCTGTCCCTAAGAAGCTTCTCCAATCATTTCTCCACCACTGATGTAAGGCTCACAGTCTCACAATTTCCTGGATTGTCTCTTCTGCCTTTCTTAAACAGAATCCTCTGGTATCTCACCCATGGCTAAAGAGGATACAAAGATTTTGGCCAAGGCCTCAGGAATATTCTGTGATGCACCCTATCTGGCCCTTTGGACTTGTCCATTTTAATGTTTTTCAAAACCTTTAAATACCCCCTCTACCTCAACATGTCCTAGTATGTCAACATCCTCCTTTCGACACTCCCCATCCACCACATCCTTCTCCTTTGTGAACACTGATGCAAAGTACTCATTAAGGACCTCACCCACCTCATCTAGCTCCACACACATTCCCTCCACTGTTCTCGAGTGGACCCACCCTTTCCTTGGCTAGCCTCTTCCTTCTTATATACACATAAAAAACCTTGGGATTCTCCTTAATCCTGCCCACCAAGGGCATTTCATGGCCCCTTATAGCCTTCCTAAGTCCCTGTTTAATCTCTTTCCTGCTATCTTTGTATTCCTCAAGAGCCTTATCCGTTTTCAACTTCCTGAAATTTATGTATGCCTCCTTTTTCACTGAGCTCACAATCTCTCTCGTCAGCCAGGGTTCCTGAATCTTGCCATCTTTATCCTTCATTTTTACCGGGACATACTTGTCCTAAATTGTTAACAACTGATTTTTAAGAGACTCCCACATATTTGGATGATGTGGATTTATCCTCAAACGCCCCCCCCCCCCCCCCCCCCAAGTCTACACTCTCTAGCTCCTGCCTAATACTGTGGTAGTTAGCTTTCCCTAGTTTAGTACTTTTACTCTGGGACTACTTCTATCCTTTTTTACAAGTATTCTGAAACTTATCGAATTGTGATCACTGTCCCCAAAGTGGTCCCTCACTGAGACTCAATCACCTGTCCAAAGATTTAAAGATGTGCAGGTTAGTGGATTGGCCATGCTAAATGGTCCCTTAGATGTGTAGATGGATTAGCCATGTGTGGGCTTAATGGGGATAGGGCAGGAGAGAGGGCCTGTGTAAGATACTCAAAAGGTCAGTGCAGACTCGATGGGCTGAATGGCCTCATCTGCACTCTAGGGAATTCTATGATTCTCGACTATTACCTGGAATGGATAGGTTGTCTTATGAGGAAAGGTTGGGCAGACTGGGCGTGTATCTGCTGGAGTTTAGAAGAGTAAGTGGTGACTTGATTGAAACATATAACATCCCAAGGGGTCTTGACAGAGTGGATATGGAGAGGATGCTTCCTCCTGTGGGTGAATTTAGAAGTAGATGTTACTGTTTAAAAACAAGAGGTCACCCATTTAAACAGACATGAGGCAAAATGTTATCGCTCAGAAAGTGGCACGGTAGCACAGTGGGGGGTGGCACGGTAGCACAGTGGTTAGCACTGCTGCTTCACAGCTACAGGGACTTGTGTTCGATTCCCGGCTTGGGTCACTGTCTGTGTGGAGTTTGCACATTCTCCTCGTGTCTGCGTGGGTTTCCTCCGGGTGCTCCGGTTTCCTCCCACAGTCCAAAGATGTGCGGGTTAGTTTGATTGGCTATGCTAAAATTGCTCCTTAGAGTCCTGAGATGCGTAGGTTAGAGGGATTAGTGGGTAAATATGTAGGGATATGGGGGTAGGGCCTGGGTGGGATTGTGGTCGGTGCAGACTCGATGGGCCAAATGGCCTCTTTCTGCACTGTAGGGTTTCTATGATTTCTATGAAAGTCTTGAGTCTTTGGAACTGTCTTCCTGAAAAGATGGTGAAGCAGAGACTTTGGGGTGGGATCTCATTCACCGTCCACAGGAATGGCGGCGCTGGCTCAAAATGCTTGGAAAAGCGCGATTCTCATCGGCGAGATGGTGTTTTCTGATTTGAGCTGAGCTCGCCGGTGGACTGATGTGGACCATGCCGGGAAAGGGTTTGAATACGTCAGCATATCATTAGCAAGCACTCAGTCCGGATATTGAGCCCGCACCAAATAATCAGCTGGCGCCAGTGTGACGTCACAGTGGTGCCATTTACAACAGCTCTACATAAGCATGAACCCAACTCCAAAGGGGATATTGGGATCAGGATTGACAGCAGCAGAGACAACGACTTGCTGCAGTGCGTGGCCAGGTCCAGTGTCTGGCAGCTGCTCAGGGAGCAGGAGTACACATGGAGAAGCAACGTCAGAGACAGTGGCAGCCAAGAATCTTCCTACCTTCAACGACAGTGCCCGAGAAGATGGCGTCTGTCCCCAGGGGACAGTGGACCACCTCTGCCACATACGGGCAGCACGGTGGCACAGTGGTTAGCACTGCTGCCTCACAGTGGCAGGGACCAGCGTTCAATTCCCAGCTTGGGTCACTGTCTGTGTGGAGTTTGCACATTCTCCTCGTGTCTGTGTGGGTTTCCTCCGGGCGCTCCGGTTTCCTCCCACACTCCAAAGATGTGCAGGTTAGGTTTATCGGCCATGATAAATTGCCCTTCGCATCAGGGGGACCAGCTAGGGTTAATACATGGAGTTATGGGGATGGGTCTGGTTGGGATTGTGGTTGGTGCAGACTCGATGGGCCAAATGGCCTCCTTCTACACTGTATGATTCTATGATTCTATACACAAGCTGGCACCCCATGGAACTGGAGGACATCCAATGCCTGTGGCCCTTAAAGTTACAGCTGTTCTGAACGTTTATGCTAGTGCTTCATTCCAGGGCAGCACAGGAGATATCTGTGGCGTTCCCAGTCTGCCACTCCAATGGAATAGGGAGGTGACAGATGCTCTTTATGCCAGGGCTGAAATGTTTAATCAACTTTGACCAGGATCGGGTGAGCTCGGACGTCAGAGCCATGGGCTTTGCCCACCTAGCAGGATGCTCGAGGTGCAAGGTTTGATAGACTGCGCCCACATGGCTCTTAAGTCACTATGGCAGGATGCGAAGCCATTCAGGAACTGCAAGGGACTCCGCTCCCTCAATGTCCAACTCATCTGCAACTGCACAATGCACCTCATGCAGGTGTGTGCCCATTTCCTGGGGAGGGCCCATGACAGTTACATCCAGGGCTGCTTGCAAATCCCAGCTGTCTTTGAGAGAGAGCGGTGGTTGGAGGGATATCTCCTCAGGGACAAGGGGTACCCACTCAGGTGGTGGCTGATGACACCAGTGCAGAGGCCACAAACACCAGCGGAGACTCGATGCAGTGAGGTACATAATCTCCCTCCTTTATCCTTGAGTGGGCCTCCTCTTTCCTTAGCTAACCTCTTGCTGCTAATATATGTATAAAATGCCTTGGGATTCTCCTTAACGCTGCTGGCCAAGGACATTTCATGGCCAGCAGGATTAAGGAGAATCCCACACGTGTTGGTGGAGCAGGCGATTGGGCTGTTGAAGATGCTGTTCTAGAACCTGGATCGGTCGGGGGGGGGGTGCCCTACAATACTACCCCCAGAGGGTCTCCCACATTATTGTTATCTGCTGTGCTGTCCTTAGCCTGGCACTGCAGAGAAGAGCGAACCTAGACCTGGAGGAGCTGCACAAGTGCCCGATCTCCTTGGATGAGGAGAATGTTGAGGAGGACGGTGGGCCTGATAATGTCAAGGAGGACAAAGCGAAGCTTCTCTCATCCTCAGCAATATGTCTGACTCCAGAGAGCTGCATGTACCATACCAATGAACGGGCACATCATGGGGTTCATCAAAGCTGGAATAGACAGCCTCAGGCACTGCAGGCCCCTTCATGTATGTGGCTAGGTTTTCACTTCCACGTACAGCCGAGGTGGGCAGCCAGTCAGCACCTCGACAGCTGCCGGCCACAGCCACTCAGGTAAAGAATTTCAAAATTGAACTGCTCTAGTCTGGATGAATGGGTGGGGGGAGGGGTTTGCTCCTTCCATAAAAGGGGTCTCAGGAAGGGTGGCCGGGGATTGAGGGGGGTGGTGTTCCCTGAAGCCCCCAGGGCTTCTTTACTCTGTCCTCAGTGTGGGAGAGACGGAGCACAGCCATCCTCACAGTCCACAGGAATGAAGTGCTGGGTGTGTGTGTGGGACCGTCGAGCTCTGCAGCATGAAGTGACAGGATAAAGGTTCTGTGAGTGAACCGAGTGATTTATTATTTGTAACTGTATACAGCAGTGACCACTGTACACTAGTGCCTACTTTCACTTGTGCCAACTAGGTGCCTATCACTCCTTAATCTTCCTCACTCTCCCACTATGTCTAGGTGCTTTCCCAGGATCCACAGTTGAGGTTGATGAGGCTGCTGACTTCCATGCCCTGTTGCTGAGATGACCTTGGTGGTCATCCCCTGGGGGGGGCTGGACCTTGCTTTCAGGCAATATGGGTATTGCAGTGCTGCCCTCATCTATGTGTGGGACTGTTGTTCACAGGAAGGGGGCCTCAGATAGGCTGGGACCACCAGGATCACCTGGGTGGAAGGCCCTGGGTTGTACACCAGCTGATCCTTATCCTTATGGGTGCCCAGTGGGCCCGGTGGTCCTCCACGTGACAGAGGGGCAGCTAGAGTGAGGTCCAGAATCCCCACTGTCCTGTGGCACTGACACGAGTGGATTCCCACCAGTGCCTGCACTATGCTGTTGAAACCCTCAGACATGGAAGTCATGAGTTGAACCTTGATGTTGACATCTCCTGCAGACGCCAACCTTGCAAAATTGGCCACATTGTGGGAGTAATGGCAGTATTTCCATCGACATAAGGTGATGGGACTTCTCCAGTCGGCCTTGCAGTCCGGGGAGGGATGCCGCCCTCCATTCCTGATGCTCGTGACTCTGCCTTTGCCGTTTCATCAGCTCCAGGACGACCGAGCCCAGGGGCACATCATCAAGCAGAGGCCCAAGCAGAACCCTGGCCTCAGGCATCCCTCCAAGTGTCGGTTCCCCAGGACGTCCTTGCCTCCAACTGCTGTGAATCGTCAGCTGTGAGGTGTTCACCAGTGAGTGACCTAGAAGCCTGTCTATTTAGTGATGGCACCAAGGTATGAGTATCTGCGCTGGTTCCAGATGTGGGTGACAGCTGTGATGCCTCTTCAAGGAGCTCAAATGGGGAGTTAGGAGGGATAAAAGGGGCCATGAAATGTCCTTGGTCAGCAGGGTTAAGGAGAGTCCCAAGGCATTTTATACATATATTAGGAGCAAGAGGATAGAGTAGGCCCTCTCAAGGATAAAGGAGGGAGGTTATGTGTGGAGACACAGGAAGTGGGTGAGATCCTCAATGAGTACTTTCCATTGAAGCATGAGGATGGTCCAGCCAGTTTGGCTGCTTTGTCTGCAGGAGATAAGAATTTTTTGAAGATGTAACTAGACACATAGATGAGGGAAGAGCGGTAGATGTAGTTTATATGGATTTCAGCAAGGCGTTTGATAAGGTGCCCCATGCAAGGCTTATTGAGAAAGTGAAGGGGCATGGGTTACAAGGGGACATTGCTTTGTGGATTCAGAACTGGCTTGCCCACAGAAGGCAAAGAGTGGTTGTAGATGGGTCTTTTTCAGCATGGAGGTCGGTCACCAGTGGAGTGCCCCAGGGATCTGTTCTGGGACCCTTGCTCTTTGTGATTTTTATAAATGACCTGGATGAGGAAGTGGAAGGATGGGTTGGCAAGTTTGCTGATGACACAAAGGTTGGTGGGGTTGTGGATAGTGTAGAGGGATGTCAGCAGTTGCAACGAGACATAGATAAGAAGCAAGACTGGGCGGAGAAGAGGACTTCAACCCAGATACAGGCTAATAGGCTGGAGGAAATAGATGTTCGGAGGGAGGATGTCCTGGCAGTTTTGAATAAACTGAAGGTCGATAAGTCCCCTGGGCCTGATGAAATGTATCCTAGGATTCTTTGGGAGGCAAGGGATGAGATTGCAGAGCCTTTGGCTTTGATCTTTGGGTCCTCGCTGTCCACGGGGATGGTGCCAGAGGTCTGGAGAATGGCGAATGTTGTTCCTCTGTTTAAGAAAGGGAATAGAAATGACCCTGGTAATTATAGACCGGTTAGTCTTACTTCGGTGGTTGGTAAATTGATGGAAAAGGTCCTTAGAGATGGGATTTACGACCATTTCGAAAGTTGCGGATTAATCCGGGATAGTCAGCACGGATTCGTGAAGGGCAAGTCGTGCCTCACAAATTTGATAGAATTTTTTGAGGAGGTAACTAAGTGTGTTGATGAAGGTAGGGCAGTTGATGTCATATACATGGATTTTAGTAAGGCGTTTGATAAGGTCCCCCATGGTTGGATTATGATGAAAGTGAGGAGGTATGGGATAGAGGGAAAGTTGGCCGATTGGATAGGTAACTGGCTGTCTGATCGAAGACAGAGGGTGGTGGTGGATGGAAAATTTTCGGATTGGAGGCAGGTTGCTAGCGGAGTGCCGCAGGGATCAGTGCTTGGTCCTCTGCTCTTTGTGATTTTTATTAATGACTTAGAGCAGGGGGCTGAAGGGTGGATCAGTAAATTTGCTGATGACACCAAGATTGGTGGAGTAGTGGATGAGGTGGAGGGCTGTTGTAGGCTGCAAAGAGACATAGATAGGATGCAAAGCTGGGCTGAAAAATGGCAAATGGAGTTTAACCCTGATAAATGTGAGGTGATTCATTTTGGTAGGACTAATTTAAATGTGGATTACAGGGTCAAAGGTAGGGTTCTGAAGACTGTGGAGGAACAGAGAGATCTTGGGGTTCATATCCACAGATCTCTAAAGGTTGCCACTCAAGTGGATAGAGCTGTGAAGAAGGCCTATAGTGTGTTAGCTTTTATTAACAGGGGGTTGGAGTTTAAGAGCCGTGGGGTTATGCTGCAACTGTACAGGACCTTGGTGAGACCACATTTGGAATATTGTGTGCAGTTCTGGTCACCTCACTATAAGAAGGATGTGGAAGTGCTGGAAAGAGTGCAGAGGAGATTTACCAGGATGCTGCCTGGTTTGGAGGGTAGGTCTTATGAGGAAAGGTTGAGGGAGCTAGGGCTGTTCTCTCTGGAGCAGAGGAGGCTGAGGGGAGACTTAATAGAGGTTTATAAAATGATGAAGGGGATAGATAGAGTGAACGTTCAAAGACTATTTCCTCGGGTGGATGGAGCTATTACAAGGGGGCATAACTATAGGGTTCATGGTGGGAGATACAGGAAGGATTTCAGAGGTAGGTTCTTTACGCAGAGAGTGGTTGGGGTGTGGACTGGACTGCCTGCAGTGATAGTGGAGTCAGACACTTTAGGAACATTTAAGCGGTTATTGGATAGGCACATGGAGCACACCAGGATGATAGGGAGTGGGATAGCTTGATCTTGGTTTCAGATTAAGCTCGGCACAACATCGTGGGCCGAAGGGCCTGTTCTGTGCTGTACTGTTTTCTGTTCTATGTTCTATGGTGGTTCATTTTGGCAGGTCGAATAGGATGAAAGCATATAATATTAAGGGTAAGACGCTTGGCAGTGTGGAAGATCAGAAGGATCTTGGGGTCCGGGTTCATAGGAGGCTCAAAGCAGCGTCGCAGGTGGAGGCTGTGGTTAAGAAGGCGTATGGAATGCTGGCCTTCATCAATAGAGGAATTGAGTTTAGAAATCGGGAGATAATGCTGCAGCTGTATAGGACCCTGGTCAGACCCCACCTGGAGTACTGGTCGCCTCATTACAGAAAGGATGTGGAAGCCATAGAAAGCGTGCAGAGGAGATTTACAAGGATGTTGCCTGGGTTGGGGAGCATGCCTTATGAGGATAGGTTGAGAGAGCGAGGTCTTTTCTCCTTGGAGAGGCGAAGGATGAGAGGTGACCTGATAGAGGTGTATAAGATGTTGAGAGGTATTGATAGAGTGGATTCTCAGAGGCTTTTACCCAGGGCTGAAATGGTTGCCACAAGAGGTCACAGGTTTAGGGTGCTGGGGGGTGGGTACAGAGGAGATGTTAGGGGTAAGTTTTTCACTCAGAGGGTGGTGGGTGCATGGAATCGGCTGCCGGTAGTGGTGGTGAAGGCGGATTCGATAGGGTCTTTTAAGAGACTTTTAGATAAGTTCATGGAAGTTAGTAAGATAGAGGGTTATAGGTAAGCCTAGCAGGTAGGGACATGTTCGGCGCAACTTGTGGGCCGAAGGGCCTGTTTGTGCTGTAGCTTTTCTATGTTCTAGGTTCTAGAAGGGAGATGGCATTTGTGCATTACAGGAGATAAAGGAGGGAACGTTGATTATTTACTTGGGACTTGAGGAATGACAAGGTGCCTTGAGGGTTCTCAGGTTTGTCTGTTGCCTCTACTTCACTGTCAGCCTAGGTGCGCTCTTTCTCCACCCCCCCGCCCTGCGACCAACTTGAGGGCTCTCTCCTCAAATAGCGTGAGGATTATGAGGTCCGGCATTACTCCGTCTGGGCGAGCTTGCTCACGCTTGTTGTGTTTAAGTTTGTCTTGCAACGACACAGATACGGAGAATGTAGGTGGCAGTGTTGTCATTGAAGATGGTGATGAGGTGTGACAGGCGTGGGTTTTGTGTGGGAGGTGGAGTGTGAGGAGTATGGCAGCGAGGAGGGGGGGATATGGTGAATGGGGGAGGGGACAAGAGGTCCTCCTTGCAGATGTTGGCAAAGGCCGAAATGGCTGGGTGAGAGATGAAGGTGTAGGTGGGAGGGCTGTGTGAGGGGGTGCAGGGAAAGACTGCATAAGGCTCATTTACCCTGGCTGAATGCAGACCTTTCATCTTCTTACGGCACTGCTGCCACGTCCTATTCTGTAGCGAGCTTGCATTCAAAAATTGGTGGAGTTGCAGATAGTGAAGAGGATTGTCAGAGGATACAGCAAGATATAGACCGGCTGGAGACTGGGGCGGAGAAATGGCAGATGGAGTTTAATCCGGACAAGTGTGAGATGATGCATTTTGGAAGGTCCAATGCATGAAGGAATTATACAGTAAATGGTAAAACCCTTAGGAGTATTGACAGGCAGAGAGATCTGGGCGTACATGTCCACTGATCACTGGAAGTGGCAACGCAGGTGGATAAGATAGTCAAGCAGACATACGGCATGCTTGCCTTCATCGGTCAGGACATTTGAGTATAAAAATTGGCAGGTCATGCTACAGCTGAACAGAACCTTAGTTAGGCCTCATTTAAAATATTGTGTACAATTCTGGTCGCCACACTACCAGAAGGATGTGGATGCTTTGGACAGGGTACAGAAGAGGTTTACCAGGATGTTGCCTGGTCTAGAGGTTATTAGCTATGAGCAGAGGTGGGGTAAACTCAGTTTGTTTTCATTGGAATGACTGAGGTTGAGGGGTGACCTGATATAGGTCTACAAGATTATGAGTAGGGTGAACAGAGTGGGTAGTCAGATGCTCTTTCCTGGGGTAGAAAAGTCAATACTAGGGGACATAGGTTTAAGGGGAAAAGTTCAGAGGAGATGTGCGAGGCAAGCTTTTTACACAGAGGTTGGTGAATATCTGGAACGCGCTGCCTGGGGAGGTGGTGGAAGCAGATACGGTAGCAGCATTTAAGGGGCAATGAATAAGATGGCAATGGAAGGATACGGACTCCGTAAATGCATACAGTTTTAGTTTAGGCAGGCATCATGATTGGCACAGGCTTGGAGGACCGAAGGGCCTGTTTCTGTGCTGCTGTCCTTTGTTCTTTGTTCACTAGGCTGCTACAGCATCCCAGGTGGGGGTAATGACCTTGGTAGAAGGCCTTCTCCTGAAGTAGGGGCAGAGTGCATCCCGCTTCTGCTTCACTCCATCGAAAAGTCTGGTCAGGTCTCTCTCTGTGGGGGCGGGCTTCCTGGTTGCCATTCCCAATCCCCTGCAGTCGCTGTGGAACAAGTGCTGGGGAACCATTTAGAGTCATAGAGGTTTACAGCATGGAAACAGGCCCTTCGGCTCAACTTGTCCATGCCACCCTTTTTTTAAAAACCCCTAAGCTAATTCCAATTGCCCGCATTTGGCCCATATCCCTCTGTACCCATCTTATCCATGTAACTATCTAAATGTTTTTTAAAAGACAAAATTGCACCCACCTCTACTACTACCTCTGGCAGCTTGTTCCAGACACTCACCACCCTCTGTGTGAAAAAATTGCCCCTCTGGATACTTTTGTATCTCTTCCGTCTCACCTTAAACCTATGCCCTCTAGTTTTAGACTCCCCTACCTTTGGGAAAAGATATTGACTATCTACCTTATCTATGCCCCTCATTATTTTATAGACCTCTATAAGGTCACCCCTCAGCCTCCTACGCTCAAGAGAAAAAAGTCCCTGTCTATCCAGCCTCTCCTTATAACTCAAACCATCAAGTCGAGGTAGCATCCTAGTAAATCTTTTCTGCACTCTTTCTAGTTTAATAATATCCTTTCCATAATAGGGTGACCAGAACTGCACACAGTATTCCAAGTGTGGCCTTACCAATGTCTTGTACAACTTCAACAAGACGTCCCAACTCCTGTATTCAATGTTCAGATCAATGAAACCAAGCATGCCGAATGCCTTCTTCACCACTCTGTCCACCTGTGACTCCACTTTCAAGGATCTTTGAACATGTACCCCTAGATCTCTTTGTTCTGTCACTCTTCCCAACGCCCTACCATTAACTGAGTAAATCCTGCTCTGGTTCAATCTACCAAAATGTATCACCTCGCATTTGTCTAAATTAAACTCCATCTGCCAATCATCAGCCCACTGGCCCAATTGATCAAGATCCCGCTGCAATCGGAGATAACTTTCTTCACTGTCCATTATGCCTATATGCAGCTCCCCAGAGATTGGCACAATTAAGTTCAGAATTGATTGGCAAATCAGAGGGAGGCCACTGCAGGCACAGCGTGATTCTCATGGCCATCAAAACTTTTGTAAATGAGACTCAAGATTCGGTCAAAAATTACGTCGGAGCCATTGGCACGATTCACTCCATTTTCTCGCTAGAACCGACACTGCCAAATTCTGGTAAGATCGCCCCCAGTGAATATTTTTAAGGCAGAGGTGGATGGATTCTTGGGAAGCATTGGGGGTGATAGGTTATCGGGGGTAGGAGGGATGCAGATTTGAGGTGATTATCATAAGACCATAAGAAATAGGAACAGGCTTAGGCCATTCAGCCACTCCACCATTTAAAATAATCATGGCTGATGGAATACTCACTAAATCCACTTTACTGCCTTATCTCCATAACCCTCTACTGATTAAAATCTATCAATCTCAACCTTAAAAATGTTCAAGGACTGGACATCTACAGCTTCTAGGGGTAAAGAATTCCAAAGATTCATCGTACTGAGAGAATAAATTCTTCCTCAAATCCATCTTAAATGAACACTTTTATTCTGTGACTAAGCCCTCTGGTCCGACACTCTCCCGTAAGTGGAAGCATCCTCCCAACATTTACCCGGCCTTACCTGCAAAGAAACATAGAAAGGAGTAGGCCATTCGGCCGTTGGAGCTTGCACCACCATTCAATATGATCATGGCTGATCATGCACTTTCAGTATCCCACTCCCACTTTCTCTCCATACCCCTTGATCCCTTTAGCCACAAGGGCCATGCCCAGCGCTCTCTTGAACATATTTAATGAACTGGCTTCAACAGCTTTCTGTGGTAGAGAATTCCACAGGTTCACAATTCTGAGTGAAGAAGTTCTTCTTCATCTCAGTCCTGAATAGAACATAGAACATAGAACATAGAACATTACAGCGCAGAACAGGCCCTTCGGCCCACGATGTTGCACCGACCAGTTAAAAAAAAAAACTGTGACCCTCCAACCTAAACCAATTTCTTTTCGTCCATGAACCTATCTACGGATCTCTTAAACGCCCCCAAACTAGGCGCATTTACTACTGATGCTGGCAGGGCATTCCAATCCCTCACCACCCTCTGGGTAAAGAACCTACCCCTGACATCGGTTCTATAACTACCCCCCCTCAATTTAAAGCCATGCCCCCTCGTGCTGGATTTCTCCATCAGAGGAAAAAGGCTATCACTATCCACCCTATCTAAACCTCTAATCATCTTATATGTTTCAATAAGATCCCCTCTTAGCCGCCGCCTTTCCAGCGAAAACAATCCCAAATCCCTCAGCCTCTCCTCATAGGATCTCCCCTCCATACCAGGCAACATCCTGGTAAACCTCCTCTGCACCCTCTCCAAAGCCTCCACATCCTTCCTGTAATGTGGGGACCAGAACTGCA
Organism: Mustelus asterias; assembly: GCF_964213995.1. Lineage (NCBI taxonomy): Eukaryota > Metazoa > Chordata > Chondrichthyes > Carcharhiniformes > Triakidae > Mustelus > Mustelus asterias. The sequence continues at coordinate 79,716,245 of NC_135816.1, read as the reverse complement.
CACAGTACTCCAAGTGCGGCCGCACCAGAGTTGTGTACAGTTGCAACATAACGCTACGACTCCTAAATTCAATCCCCCTACCAATAAACGCCAAGACACCATATGCCTTCTTAACAACCTTATCTACTTGATTCCCAACTTTCAGGGATCTATGCACACATACACCTAGATCCCTCTGCTCCTCCACACTATTCAAAGTCCTCCCGTTAGCCCTATACTCAACACATCTGTTATTCCTACCAAAGTGAATTACCTCACACTTCTCCGCATTAAACTCCATCCGCCACCTCTCGGCCCAACTTTGCAACCTGTCTAAGTCTTCCTGCAAACTACGACACCCTTCCTCACTGTCTACCACACCACCGACTTTGGTGTCATCAGCAAATTTGCTAATCCACCCAACTATACCCTCATCCAGATCATTAATAAATATTACAAACAGCAGTGGCCCCAAAACAGATCCCTGAGGTACACCACTTGTAACCGCACTCCATGATGAATATTTACTATCAACCACCACCCTCTGTTTCCTATCCGCTAGCCAATTCCTGATCCAATTTCCTAGATCACCCCCAATCCCATACATCTGCATTTTCTGCAGAAGCCTACCATGGTGAACCTTATCAAACGCCTTACTAAAATCCATATATACCACGTCCACTGCCTTGCCCCCATCCACCTCCTTGGTCACTTTCTCAAAAAACTCAATAAGGTTAGTAAGGCACGACCTACCTGCCACAAAACCATGCTGACTATCACCTATCAATTCATTACTCTCCAAATAACTATAAATCCTATCCCTTATAATTTTTTCCAACATCTTGCCGACAACAGAAGTGAGACTCACCGGTCTATAATTCCCGGGGAAGTCTCTGTTCCCCTTCTTAAACAATGGGACAACATTCGCTAACCTCCAATCTTCTGGTACTATACCAGAGGCCAACGACGACCTGAAGATCAGAGCCAGAGGCTCTGCAATCACTTCTCTTGCCTCCCAGAGAATCCTTGGATAAATCCCATCCGGACCAGGGGATTTATCTATTTTCAGACCCTCCAGAATATCCTGCACATCCTCCTTATCAACTGTAATACTGTCTATTCTACTCCCTTGCAACCCAGTGTCCTCCTCAGCTATATTCATGTCCCCTTGCGTGAACACCGAAGAGAAATATTGGTTCAATGCTTCACCAATCTCCTCCGGTTCCACACATAACTTCCCTCTGCCATCTATAACTGGCCCTAAACTTGCCCTAACCAACCTTCTGTTCTTGACATACCTATAGAACGCCTTAGGATTCTCTTTAACCCTATCCGCCAAAGTCTTCTCATGTCCCCTTTTAGCCCTTCTAAGCTCGCTCTTCAACTCCCTCTTAGCCAATCTAAAGCTTTCTAGTGCACTACCCGAGTGCTCACGTCTCATCCGAACATAAGCCTCCTTTTTCTTTTTAACCAACAAAGAAACTTTTTTGGTGCACCACGGTTCCCTAGCCCTACCAATTCCTCCTTGCCTGACAGGGACATACCTATCACAGACTCGCAGTAGCTGCTCCTTGAAAAAACTCCACATGTCGGACGTTCCCAGTCCCTGTAATCTCCTAGTCCAACCTATGTTTCCTAATTCTCTCCTAATAGCCTCATAATTACCCTTCCCCCAGCTAAAACCATTGGCCCGAGGTTCATGCCTATCCCTTTCCATCACTAAGGTGAACGTAACCGAATTGTGGTCACTATCACCAAAATGCACACCAACTTCCAAGTCTAGCACCTGGTCTGGCTCATTTCCCAGCACCAGATCCAATATAGCCTCACCTCTAGTTGGCCTGTCTACATACTGAGTCAAAAAACCTTCCTGCACGCTTTGAACAAAAACTGACCCCTCTAACGAGCTAGAGCTATAACAATTCCAGTCAATATTAGTCAAGTTAAAATCCCCCATAACAATTGCCCTATTACTTTCACTCCTAAGCAGGATTGACTCCGCAATCCTTTCCTCAACCTCTCTAGAACTTTTAGGAGGTCTATAAAAGACTCCCAACAGGGTGACCTCTCCTCTCCTATTTCTAATCTCCGCCCATACTACCTCAACAGATAAGTCCTCATCAAACCTCCTCTCTGACACTGTGATACAATCTCTGACCAATAATGCTACCCCTCCCCCTCTTCTACCTCCTTCCCTACTTCGACTAAAACATTTGAACCCCGGGACCTGCAGCATCCATTCCTGCCCCTGCTCTATCCATGTCTCTGAAATAGCCACAACATCGAAGTCCCAGGTACTGATCCACGCTGCAAGTTCACCCACTTTATTGCGAATACTCCTGGCATTGAAGTATACACATTTCAAACCCTGCTCCACCCCATCCATGCATCCCTCACTTTCAGCCCCACTACTCAGGATCCCTCCCCCCCCCCGAATCAGTTTAAACCTCCCTGCATGGCCTTAGCAAATTTACCCCCCAGGATATTGGTCCCTTTCTGATTAAGGTGTAGACCATCCTTCTCATAGAGGTCACACCTTCCCCAGTACGAGCCCCAATTGCTTAAGTACCTGAACCCCTCCCTCCTGCACCATCCCCTCAGCCATGAATTCAAACCTTCCCTCTCCCTATTCCTCTCTAAACTATCCCGTGGTACAGGCAAGAGTCCAGAGATAACCACTCTGTCAGTCTTGGCCTTTAGTTTCCACCCCAACTCCATAAATCCCTGCCTAATATCCCCTTCCCCTATCCTCCCTATGTCGTGTGTCCCCACATGTACAATAACTTGTGGTTTATCTCCCTCCCCCCTAAGAGTCCTGAATACCCTGTCAGACACATCCCGGACCCCAGCCCCTGGTAGGCAACACACCAACCCTGAGTCCCTACCTTTAGTTCCGACCCTCCTATCTGTCCCCTTAATTGTGGAGTCCCCAATCACAAGGCCCAGTCTTTTACAGCCCCTAACCACCTGAGCTTTCTCACTCGGCTCACCCCCAGAGATCTGCTCTCTATGCTCAGTTGATTCCTCCTCAACTGTAGCCTCCAGCACCGAAAACCTATTATGGAGGGGAACCGCCCCAGGGGATTGTCTTCCCGATTGCTTCTTACCCCTCCTCCTGGCATTGACCCAAGCCTCATTTCTAGGAGTTACTATTTCTCTATAACTCCTATCAACTTCCACCTCCGCCTCCCGAATTATGCGGAGTTCCTCTACCTCCCCCTCCAGCTCCTTTACACGCTCCTCCAGAAGCTGCAATCTAATGCACTTCTTACAACTAAAATCTCCTGAAACACTACTGGATTTCCTCACCACATACATCCCACAGGAGATGCAGCATACTGCCTGAACTGCCATCCCTGAAGCCATTACCAGCAAGAAAAAAAGAAAACAAAAAAAAAATAAAAATAAAAATAAAAATAAAAACTTCCCCAACTGTCACTCTCCACTGCAGCCCGAGCAACACTCCCTCACTGAGACACCAACTGTCACTCTCCACTGCAGTGGAGAGTGACAGTTGGGGAAGTTTTTATTTTTATAATTTTAGAATGGCTTATCCCTTTATTCTTAGAAAGTGATTCCTAGTTCTGGACTTCCCCAACATCGGGAACATTCTTCCTGCATCCAGCCTGTCCAGTCCCATCAGGATTTTATATGTTTCTATGAGATCCCCTCTCATTCTTCTAAATTCCAGTGAGTACAAGCCCAGTTGATCCAGTTTCTCTCTTCATATGTCAGTCCTGCCATTCCAGGAATCAGTCTGGTGAACCTTTGATGGACTCCCTCAATAGCAAGAATGTCCTCCCTCATTAGGAGACCAAAACCTCACACAATACTTGATGTGTGGGCACCAAGGCCCTGTATAACTTCAGTAAGGCATCCTTACTCCTGTACGCAATCCTCTTGCTATGAAGGCCAGCATGCCATTAGCTTCCCTCACCGACTGCTGTCAACCTTCAGCGACTGTTCCATCATGACACCCAGGTCACGTTGCACTTCCCCTTTTCCTAAACTGCCACCGTTCAGATAATTATCTTCCTTCCAGTTTTTGCCACCAAAGTGGATCACCTCACATTTATCCACATTATATTGCATTTGCCAAGTACTTACCCACTCAGCCAGCCTGTCCAAGTCACCTTGCAGCCTTTTAGCATCCTCCTCACAGCACACACTGCCACCTAGCTTAGCGTCGTCTGCAAATTTGGAGATATTGCATTCAATTCTTTCATCCAAATCATTAATGTATATTGTGAATAGCTGGGGTCCCAGCACTGAACCCTACGGTATCCGACTAGTCACTGCCTGCCACTCTGAAAAGGACCCATTTATTCCCACTCTCTGATTCCTGTCTGCCAACCAGTTCTCTATCCATGTCAATACATTACCACCAATACAATGAGCTTTAATTTTGCTCACTAATCTCTTCAATCATGTCAACTCCCATTCTTCTGAACTCCAAGGAGTACAGACCCAACCTGTTCAATCTTTCCTCATATGGTAGTTCCTCCATACCTGGGATCATCCCAGTAAATCTCCTCTGCATTGCCTCCAATGATAATATATCTTTCCTTCAATAAGGGGACCAAAACGCTACACAGTATTCTAAACATGGCCTCACTCGTACCTTGTAGTATTGCAGCAACACCTCTACTTTTATTCTCCAGCATTCTTGAAATAAAAGCCAGCATTCCATTTGCCTTCCCTATTACCTGCTGCACCTGTATGCTAGCTTTCTGGGTTTCAAGGGCCCCCAAGTCCTTTTGTGTTACAGCTTTCAGCAGTCTTTCTCTGTTTAAATAATAATCCACCTTCTCATTCTTTCTTCCAAAATGAACAATTTCACATTTTCCCACATTGAATTCCATTCACCAATTTTCTGCCCACTCACTTTATCTGTCAATATCTCTCTGTTAACTATTTATATCCTCCTTGCAATCTGTCTTCCCTTCCGCCTTTATATCATCCCCAAATTGGGGCACAGTACACCCCGTTCCTCTTTGAGAAAGGAAGTGAAATCTTTTCAAAGCTAATCCATTAATAGATATTGTGAAGAGCTGTGGTCCCGGCATTGATCCCTGTGGCAATCCACTGGTTACTGCCCTCCAACGTGAGAAAGAGCCTCTTATCAAATCAGCTATGATGGCAGAGCAGGCTTGAGGGGCTGAATGGCCTACTTCTTGTCCATATGTTTGTGTAAGGATGGTGCCAGAAATGCAAATTCATGCTATCATAAATGGATGTACAGACAAGGCTGAGGGGTTAACCTAAAAGATTATCTTTAAAATTATGAAGGATTTGTGCAGTAACCTCAAGGAGGCCCATGAGGTTGGCCTCTTGGAGTATGAGCTCCTTGACTGATTGCCTGCCCAATCAGGGAGTCTCACCTATATATATTTTATATATATGAGAGAGAGAGAGAAAGAGAGAAAGAGAGAGGTGTCAGGACTACCGACACTCCAGAATCTGATTTTGTACTTGAAGCGTTCTTCAGAGTGGAATTGAGTTTGTAAATAAAAACGAATCTGGTGAAGGGACACAAGACTCTGCGGAGTTATTTCAGTTTGGATACCAAAAGGGATTGGTTGGGCTGAATGGTCTGTAGGTGTATGTTTGATATAATTATGTATAACTGTCACATCATAGATACAGTCATGGTCTGAGTATCTTTCTTCCTATCTCAGATATATAGACTGAGTCTTAGAATGAAAATGTCATATCTTGACAGAAACTCTGATCAAGGACAGCTTCAGCTCATAAAGTTAATATGACTCAGTGATGAGAGCAGCTGTGGTGTAATAAATATAAGATACTGTCGGTAAATCAGCTCAAGGTGTGTTCCAATAACCAACTGGCCGATAACCAGTTATGATGACATGGAGAGGTGCAGTAGTGTCTGTATGAGGAAATCTCTATTTCTGATTTACACTCCAATATCCTGTGCATTGTAAGGGTGGCACGGTGGCACAGTGGTTGGCACAGTGGTTAGCACTGCTGCCTCACAGCATCAGGGACCCAGGTTCAATTCCCGGCTTGGGTCACTGTGCGGAGTCTGCATATTTTCCTCATGTCTGCGTGGGTTTCTTCCGGGTGCTCCAGGGTCCTCCCACACTCCGAAAGGCGTGCTGGTTAGGTGCATTGGCCATGCTAAATTCTCCCTCAGTGTACCCAAACAGGTGTCGGAGTGTGGAAATACGGGGATTTTCACAGTAACTTCATTGAAGTGTTAATGTAAGACTGTGACACTAATAAATAAACTTTCAACATTTGACACGCTAGGCGAGTGTTCCTGCTATTTGATTCCTTACCTCCAATAACTCCTCCCTCAACAAGCTCACCCTTAGAGAAAAGACCAAAGAACAAAGAAAATTACAGCACAGGAACAGGCCCTTCGGCCCTCCAAGCCTGCACCGACCATGCTGCCCGACTTAACTAAAACCCCCTACCCTTCCGGGGACCATATCCCTCTATTCCCATCCTATTCATGTATTTGTCAAGATGCCCCTTAAAAGTCACTACCGTATCCACTTCTACTACCTCCCCCGGCAGCGAGTTCCAGGCACCCCACTACTCTCTGTGTAAAACATCTGCCTCGTACATCTCCTTTAAACCTTGCCCCTCGCACCTTAAACCTGTGCCCTCTAGTAATTGACTCTTCCACCCTGGGAAAAAGCTTCTGACTATCCACTCTGTCCATGCCTCTCATAATCTTGGAGACTCCTATCAGGTCTCCCCTCAACCTCCGTCGCTCCAGTGAGAACAAATCAGGTTTCTCCAACCTCTCCTCATAGCTGAAGTGCCGGAAGAGAGTAGGTTTGAAAGATTTAGTGAAATTTTCAGGTGCTTCATGGGACTTTGATAAGTTTAATCAATTCTGATATCAGCAGTAATATTGAAGCAGCAGTGGGATCATTAAGTTCTTTCACTACTGCCTTTACATTGGGATATGTTGAAAGCTACTCGGTGTGGCTCAGATACAGAGAGCAATGTCAGTGCTGTGGACAGAGTCAGACATTCTCTCCAATGTCACTGTCCCTCTGGGTTATTAACCCCTGTGACTGTGAGAACATTAAAGAACAATGTGACATTATAGCACCTCCGATGTGTTTGTCATTACTGAGCAAACTCACCATGCAGTGATCCAGCAAACAGCACACCGGAATCTCTTCCCTATCAGGAGTGAAGGGACCAGAATGAACGGCACTGACTTTAGGAGGAGATTTGAGAAAGGAAGTGAAATCTTTTCAAAGCTCGAGCTGAAATGAGCTCCATTCGCTTTTCAGAGAATGTGTCTGTTACCTTATTCGTCAACATCCCTGAGATCAGAGAGTCCTCCCATTGAACCAACTGCCAGAGAGTGTGGAAGAGAGTGGGAGATTGGAGAAAGTCGGAGGGGGTGAGCGTATGAGATTCGAGAGAGTCAGAGAGCGTGAGAGTGGGAGAATGGAGAGAGTTGGAGAGGGTGAGAGTGGGAGATTGGAAAGAGTCGGAGAGAGTGAGAGTGGGAGATTGGAGAGAGTGGGAGAGAGTGAGAGTGGGAGATTGGAGAGAGTTGGAGAGAGTGAGAGTGGGAGATTGGAGAGAGTTGGAGAGAGTGACAGCATGTGAGTGGGAGATTGGAGAGAGTGGGAGAGAGTGAGAGTGGGAGATTGGAGAGAGTTGGAGAGAGTGAGAGTGGGAGATTGGAGAGAGTTGGAGAGAGTGACAGCATGTGAGTGGGAGATTGGAGAGAGTGGGAGAGAGTGAGAGTGGGAGATTGGAGAGAGTTGGAGAGAGTAAGAGTGGGAGATTGGAGAGAGTCGGAGAGGGTGAGAGTGGGAGATTGGAGAGAGTTGGAGAGAGTGACAGCATGAGAGTAAGAGATTGGAGAGACTCGGAGAGAGTGAGAGTGGGAGATTGAAGAGAGTTGGAGAGGGTTAGAGTAGAGAGAGTCACAGAAGGTGAGAGTGGGAAAGTGAAGAGAGTTGGAGACGATGAGAGTGAGATTGGAAAGAGTGAGATCCATACCCAGGATCATCCTATTAAACCTCCTGCATTTCTGGATGAAGGTTGTAGCAAATTCTTCATCCTTATCTTTTACACTGGTGTGCTGGGCTGCTCCATCATTGAGGATGAGCATATTTATGGAGCCTCTGTAATGTCCGAACTATCTTTGGGATTGTGGGTTTTAACAAAAAGAAAAAATATGTGGTTTGCACACGTAAATTCAAAGTGAAACACAACAGGTTTATTGAAAAAAGTGTTCTTTGTACAGAACAGAAAGTTAAACTGAGACAGCAAGCAGCCTGTGAAACACTCCAATGACCTCATGATCAAATTATGTGACCTCCCCTTAAAGCATTCTTGCAACCATTGAAATGTATAACAGCCTCCTCCTCCAGAGAGCTGTTTAATCGTCCACCACCATCATCAGCTGGATGTGGAACTTCGATCTGATCCATTGATTGTGGAATTGCCTAGGTCTGTCTATTACTTGCTGCTTATGTTGTTTGACGTGCAAGTACCCCTGTGTTGTAGCTTCACCAGGTTGATACCTCATTTTTAGGTATGCCTGGTGTGCTCCTGGCATACCCTCCTGCACTCTTTATTGAAATAGCGTTGGTACTCTGGCTTGGTGGTAATAGTAGAGTGGGGCCATGAGGTTACATGTTATGGTTGAGTACAATTCTGCTGCTGCTAATGGCCCACAGTGCCTCATGGATGCCTGGTCTTTTTGATGCTAGGTCTGTTTGAAGTCCATCCTATTTAGCAGAGTGGCAGTCCCACACAACACAATGGAGGGTATCCTCAATGCGAAGATGGGCAAGGACTGTGTATTTGATTCTGAACTGCTCTATGAAAATGGCTGAGCACACCATTCAGATATAGGAAGCCATTTATGAATCAAATGAGGATACAGTAATACAGTCATACTTGAAACATTTGTTCCTGCTTCAGGTTCGGAGACCCTGACAGTGTGAATGCCATTGTCATGGCAATGAACATGACCTCCCGAGTGGCCGCTCTGAACCCTGAGGTTGAGCAAATCCTCAAACCATTTAAACTGAGCAGAGAAGAGCTAATGTTGGTGATGCGTAGGATGAGGAAGGAGATGGAGATGGGGCTCAGCAGAAAAGGTCAAAAGGAAGCTTCTGTCCGTATGCTACCCACATTTGTACATTATCGACCTGATGGTAAAGGTGGGTAAAAGCAGAAGCATGGAGACTCTGGAAACAATATTAATAAATGATTAACAATATTGATAAATGATTGAAAATAACAATAAATGATTGACTATTGATAAACGATTAAAAATATCAATAAATGATTAACAATTTAATTGGTGGGGACGGGGTGGGGGGCGGGGCAGGGGGCAGGGCAGGGGTGGGGGTGGCAGGGGGGCACAAGTGAGGGGCATGGGGGTCAGTGGGGTTGATGGCGGACCAAGAGGGTGGTCAGGGTCGGTGACAGGATTGGGGTCAGTGAGCGTGATGCGGATCAGTGAGGTTCATTGGGGTCAATGAGGGTGACAGGGTCATTGTAGTATAGAATCATGGAACCATAGAATCATAAAATCCCTACAGCCAGAGGGAGGTCATTCGGCCAATCAAGTCTGCACCAACTCTCCAACAGAGTAGCTTACCCAGGCCCTATCCCCGTAACCCCACACCTTTACCCTGCTCATCCCTACCCTATTCAGGGGTAATTTATCATGGCCAATCCACCTAACCTTTACCTCTTGGGACACCAAAGGGCAATTTAGCATGGCCAGTCCACCTAACCTGCACATCTTTGGATTGTGGGAGGAAACCGGAGCACCTGGAGGAAACCCACGCAGACACGGGAAGAATATGCAAACTCCACACAGACAGTCACCCAAGGCTGGAATCGAACCCAGGTCCCTGGTGCTGTGAGGCAGCAGCGCTGACCAATGTGCCACCATGCTGCCTAGGGTCAGTGAGGGAATTGGGGGTCAGTTAGGGTAATGGGGGTCAGTGAGGGTGTTCCTGTCATGTGATTTTTGAGCTGGATGTTGACCATGGATGCACTACATATATTTTGGTTGGTGAGGATTCAGCGACCAGGTTGCTGTTGATTTAATATTTGACCTTTGATCACCAGAGAAAGGCAGCTTCCTGGCCTTGGATCTTGGTGGCACAAATTTCCGTGTCTTGCTGGTGAGGTTTTGCCCCCAGACTGAAGGTGGAATGAAGCATGTTAATCAGAGCTACAGCATCCCTCAGGAAGTGATGCAGGGGAGAGGAAAGCAGGTAAAGTCACACATAAAGATCTTTACATTAAAACCCTGATCAACTATATCCAATTATATCCAACAGGGAACAATTTATTGAACCAGCAATTTATTAAGAACATGATGAACTTATGAATGAGGAGCAAAGAGTAGCCCATTCCCAGGAATCAGCTAGTGAACCTTCTTGGAGTTGCTTCAATGCAAGTATGTACCTTAAGTAAGGAGACCATCTCACCCATAATCTGTGCCATTGGAGTAAGACTTCTCTAATTTATACTCCTTCCCTCTTGCAATAAAGGCCAACATTCCATTTGCTTTTTTAATTACTTGCTGCATCTTCATGCAAAATTGTCGTGATTCATGTACAAGGATGCACAGATTCCTCTGTCCTACAGCATTCTGCAGTCTCTCTCTGCATTTAAATAATACACTACTTTTCCATTCTCCCTGATGAAATGGACAAGTTCACACTTCCCACCTTATACACCATTTACACCATTTCCTTTACAGACACTTTGTATCCTCCTCACAACTTACTTTTCTATCTATCTTTGTATTGTAAGAAGTCCCACCAACGCCAGGTTAATGTCCAACAGGTTTCTTTGGAATCACGAGGTTTCGGAGCGCTGCTCCTTCATCAGGTGAGTGCAGTGCTCCGAAACCTCATGATTCCAAATAAACCTGCAGGACTTTAAGCTGGTGTTGTGAGACTTCTTACTGTGCCCACCCAATGCCGGCATCTCCACAGCATATTTTTGTATCATCAGCAATTTGGCGACAATACAGTCTTTCCCTTCATCCAAGTCTTCAATATATAGCATAAATAGTTGAGATCTCAGTTAGCTTGTCAACCTTAAAATGACCTATTTATCCTGAATTTGTTTTGCTGTTGGTTAGCCAGTTTGTTAAGGACATGGTTGATGCTAAATGCCGAGTTGTGCAAATCCCAGAAGGGCAACTTGAAACAATGACACTCACCTTTGTGTTTGCAATTTGTATAGTAGGTGGAGAGGCTTTGGAAATCCAGAAATGATATCCCCGACTACTTGTGATAATTTTATATTAAGGTAAATGTTTTTTTAAGAAATACAAGAAAACAATATGGAATTATACTTAATACAACAACAATTGCTTTATACAGTATCAGTGGTTTAAAATAGTTCCATAATGATTTAACAATTTTCAGAGCTAAACTGGTCCATATCTGTTCTGCAGCTCCTTATACATTTTGAAGTCTATAAATGTCCAATAGTTGTTTTCACACAGTGTCTTTAATGTTCTCTTGGGGCATCCTCTGAGGCTGTCAGCAGCTGGCTTTTCAACTCTGGCTTCATTCACATTTGTTGCTGGGAGTTTGATTGACAATCTCTGCTGTCTGCTGAGATCTAAAATATTGGCCTTCAAAGAACAAAGAAAAGTACAGCACAGGAACAGGCCCTTCGGCCCTCCAAGCCTGCACCAAACTTCATAAGTTTCAGTGTCACCTTAAATACATTCCTTCCCTTTGATCTCTCCATTGGCTCACTCAGTCTTTTTAGAGCTGCTCTCTCCCAGAATTGATTAATTGAATCTCTTTAGTTTTTCAGAATTTTAAAGAAAAGTAGACTCAAACTGTCAATACTTTACCCGTGACACTTTGCTTTCACACTTTGCATATTTTCTCCTTTGAATGGGAAGAGACCTAAATGGTGAGTCTAATGGTGTTATCGCTAGACTGTTAATCCTGAAATTCAGCTAATATTCTGGGGATGCACGGCAGATGGTGGAATTTGAATTCAATAAAAAGTATCTGGAAATAAGTATCTACGGATGACCATGAAACCATTGTCGATTGTCAAGAAAAACCCATCTGGTTAACTAATGTCCTTTAGGGAAGGAAATCTCTCATCCTTACCTGGTCTGGCCTACATGTGACTCCAGATCCACAGCAATGTGGTTGACTCCCAACTGTCCTTTGAAATGGCTAAGCAAGCTACTCAGTTCAAGGGCAACTCGGATGGGCAATAAATGCTGGCCAGCCAGCGATGCCCAAGTCCCACAAATGAATTAAAAAATGAAAAAAGATTTGTGGTTTACCGATTCACTGGGACCTGTCTAGAATCGAAGGAATTTTGGAAGATTACAATCGATGCTTCCACTAACTCTGTAGCCACTTCTTTAAGGCTGGGGGGAGTGTGGGTAATCAGGTCCAGGGGACCTCCTTAGTTTTCCTCTTCCTTTTCTTCTAGTGATCATGATTGTATCATGTTTTCCCCAATCTTTTGCCTCTTTTTTGGGATGCTTGGTTTTCTTGGGATGCTTTTAGTGCCTTTATTGTGCAGACAGATGCATGGTAGCACAGTGGTTAGCACTGCTGTTTCACAGCTCCAGGGACCTGGGTTCGATTCCTGGCTCGGATCACTGTCTGTGTGGAGTTTGCATGTTCTCCCTGTGTCTGCATGGGTTTCCTCCGGGTGCTCCGGTTTCCTCCCACACTCCAAAGATGTGCGGGTTAGGTTGTTTGGCTATGCTAAATTGACCCTAGTGTCAGGGGATTAGCAGGGTAAATGTGTGGAGTTACGGGAATAGGGCCTGGGTGGGATTGTGGTTGGTACAGACTTGATGGGCCGAATGGCTTCCTTCTGTGCTGTAGGAATTCTATGAAAATATTTGTTCAAAGTCTCTGCCATTTGCACATTTGCCATTACTAATTCCCCAGTCTCACTCTCTTCAGGACTGAAGCTCACTCTTGCTGCTCTTTTCCTTTTCATGGTTGTGGTTGTGGAGGATTGCTTCTCTGAGTGGAGGCCTGTGACTAGTGGTGTGCCGCAGGGATCGGTGTTGGGTCCATTGTTGTTTGTCATCTATATCAATGATCTGGATGATAATGTGGTCAATTGGATCAGCAAGTTTGCTGATGATACAAAGATTGGAGGTGTAGTGGACAGTGAGGAAGCTTTTCAAAGCTTGCAGAGGGATTTGGACCAACTAGAAAAATGGGCTGAAAAATGGCAAATGGAATTTAACGCAGACAAGTGTGAGATATTGCACTTTGGAAGGACAAATCAAAGTAGAACGTACAGGGTAAATGGTAGGACTCTGAAGAGTGCAGTTGAACAGAGGGATCTGGGAATACAGGTACAGAATTCCCTAAAAGTGACGTCACAGGTGGATAGGGTCGTAAAGAGTGCCTTTGGTACATTGGCCTTTATAAATCGGAGTATCGAGTATAAAAGTTGGAGTGTTATGGTAAGGTTATACAAGGCATTGGTGAGGCCGAATTTGGAGTATTGTGTACAGTTTTGGTCACCTAGTTACAGGAAGGATGTAAATAAGATTGAAAGAGTGCAGAGAACGTTCACAAGGATGTTGCCGGGACTTGAGAAGCTGAGTTACAGAGAGAGATTGAATAGGTTGGGACTTTATTCCCTGGAGCGTAGAAGATTGAGGGGAGATTTGATAGAGGTGTATAAGATTTTGATGGGTATAGATAGAGTGAATGCGAGCAGGCTTTTTCCGCTGAGGCTAGGGGAGAAAAAAACCAGAGGGCATGGGTTAAGGGTGAAAGGAGAAAAGTTTAAAGGGAATATTAGGGGGGGCTTCTTCACGCAGAGAGTGGTGGGAGTGTGGAATGAGCTGCCGGATAAAGTGGTAAATGCGGGGTCACTTTTAACATTTAAGAAAAACTTGGACGGGTTCATGGATGAGAGGGGTGTGGAGGGATATGGTCCAAGTGCAGGTCAGTGGGACTAGGCATAAAATGGTTCGGCACAGACAAGAAGGGCCAAAAGGCCTGTTTCTGAGCTGTAATTTTCTATGGTTCTATGGTTCTATATACTTGCAGACACTTTTTCTGTCTGTTCTTGTATTTCTTGCTAGCTTTCCCTCTTTTTTGGTCCTTTGCTGGTTTCTAGAAATTTTTCAATCTTCTGCCCTACCACTACTCTTTATAGCACCATACATATATTTTCTTTCAATTTGATACTATCCTTAACTTCCTTAGTTAGCTGCGGGTGGTGTATCCTTCTCATAGTGTCTTTCTTTCTCAATGGAATACATCTTTGCTGAGAGTAATAGCTGAAAATGCTTATCCACTTCAGCCAACTCTGTCTCCATACAATTGTCTTTATTTATGTCGAATGCACTAGTTATGTATCCACATTTTTCACTCTCAAATTGAATGTGAAATTTTATCATGTTATGATCACGCTTTTAGGAGGATTTTTTATTATGAATAGACTGGTGTTCACTGAATTCCATAATATATTTTTCTCAGAAACTGTCTTGAATGCCTTTGCCAATTTGATTTGTCCCATCAATGTGAATATTAAATTCATGATGTGGAGATGCCGGCGTTGAACTGGGGTAAACACAGTAAGAAGTCTCACAACACCAGGTTAAAGTCCAACAGGTTTATTTGGTAGCACTAGCCACTAGCTTTCGGAGCGCTGCCCCTTCATCAGGTAAGCAATGATGAAGGGGCAGCGCTCCGAAAGCTAGTGGCTTGTGCTACCAAATAAACCTGTTGGACTTTAACCTGGTGTTGTGAGACTTCTTACAATATTAAATTCAACAGCGATTAATACAGTGCCTTTTTTGCAAGCCTCGCAAACCAATTAGCACCCCCCCACCTCCACCACCACCACCACGCACGCTCCCTCGCTCACACAGTGCAGCCACTTTTCGGAGGCCTATAAACCACAGTTGTATGCAACGTCTTCCCTTTGCTTCTTTTTTTTACCTCCACCCTAAACTGATTCTACATCCAGATCATCTGAACCAACATCATTTCTCACAAACATACTGATCAAATATGTTATTTACAGAGCCACTCCACCTCCGCTTTTTAACCTCCTGTCTTTCCAAAATATCAAATACCTCTGAATATTTAGGTCCCCATCTTGGTCACATTGCAACCACTTATCCATAATGGCTATCATCTCATACTCACATGACCACTTATCCATAATGGCTATCATATCATACTCACTGGATGGCACGGTGGCACAGTGGTTAGCACTGCTGCTTCACAGTGCCAGGGACCTGTGTCCGATTCCCGGCTCAGGTCACTGTGGAGTTTGCACGTTCTCCTCGTGTCTGCGGGTTTCCGCCGGGTGCTCCGGTTTCCTCCCACATTCTGAAAGGCGGGCTGGTTAGGTGCATTGACCCAAACAGGTGCCAGACTGTGGCGACCAGGGAAATTTCACAGTAACTTCATTGCAGTGTTAATGTAAGCTTAATTGTGACTAATAAATAAACTTTATTTATTTCTATTTGTGCTATCAATCCATCATTTTGTTAAGGTTGCTGTGAGCATTCAGACAAAGGGCCTTAATACTGTATTTTTACCATTTTGACCAACTCTGACCTTATTTGTTGACACAGTAAGAGTTTTAACAACACCAGGTTAAAGTCCAACAGGTTTATTTGGTAGCAAATGCCATTAGCTTTCGGAGCGCTGCTCCTTCGTCATATGGAGTGGATATCTGCTCTCAGACAGGGCACAGAGACACAAAATCAAGTTACAGAATACTGATTAGAATGCGAATCTCTACAGCCAACCAGGTCTTAAAGATACAGACAATGTGAGTGGAGGGAGCATTAAGCACAGATTAAAGAGATGTGTATTGTCTCCAGACAGGACAGCCAGTGAGATTCTGCAAGTCCAGGAGGCAAGCTGTGGGGGTTACTGATAATGTGACATAAACCCAAGATCCCGGTTTAGGCCGTCCTCATGTGTGCGGAACTTGGCTATCAGTCTCTGCTCAGCGACTCTGCGCTGTCGTGTGTCGTGAAGGCCGCCTTGGAGAACGCTTACCCGAAGATCAAAGGCTGAATGCCCGTGACCGCTGAAGTGCTCCCCCACAGGAAGAGAACAGTCTTGCCTGGTGATTATCGAGTGGTGTTCATTCATCCGTTGTCGTAGCCACATTGGTTGTCGACACCACACAACCCTGCCACAGCAACCTCTGCAAGACGTGCCGGATCATCGACACGGATGCCATCATCTCATGCTAGAACACCATCTACCAGGTACACGGTACCTACTCTTGCAACTCAGCCGATGTTGTTACCTGATACGCTGCAGGAAAGGCTATCCCAAGGCATGGTACATTGGGGAAACCATGCAGACGCTGCGACAACGGATGAATGAACACCGCTCGACTTTCACCAGACAAGACTGTTCTCTTCCTGTTGGGGAGCACTTCAGCGGTCACGGGCATTCAGCCTCTGATCTTCAGGTAAGTGTTCTCCAAGGCGGCCTTCACGACACACGACAGCGCAGAGTCACTGAGCAACAACTGATAGCCAAGTTCCGCACACATGAGGACGGCCTAAACCGGGATCTTGGGTTTATGTCACACTATCAAAATGGACTATTATTTAAATGGTAAAAAATTGCAGCATGCTGCTGTGCAGAGGGACCTGGGTGTCCTTGGGCAGGAATCTCAAGGAGTTGGTTTGCAGGTGCAGCAGGTAACTAAGAAGGCAAATGGAATTTTGTCCTTCATTGCTAGAGGGATGGAGTTTAAAAACAGCGAGATTATGTTGCAGCTGTATAAGGTGCTGGTGAGGCTGCACCTGGAATACTGTGTACAGTTTTGGTCTCCTTACTTGAGAAAGGATATATTGGCACTGGAGGGGGTGCAGAGGAGATTCACTAGGTTGATTCCGGAGTTGAGAGGATTGGCTTATGAGGAGAGACTGAGTAGACTGGGGCTATACTCATTGGAATTCAGAAGAATGAGGGGAGATCTTATAGAAACATAGAAGATTATGAAGGGAATAGATAAGATAGAGGCAGGGAAGTTGTTTCCACTGGCGGGTGAAACTAGAACTAGGGGGCATAGCCTCAAAATAAGGGGAAGCAGATTTAGAACTGAGTTGAGGAGGAACTTCTTCACCCAAAGGATTGTGAATCTGTGGAATTCCCTGCCCAGTGAAGCAGTTGAGGCTACCTCATTGAATGTTTTTAAGGCAAGGATAGATAAATTTTTGAACAGTAAAGGAAATTAAGGGTTATGGTGAGCGGGCGGGTAAGGGGAGCTGAGTCCACAAAAAGATCAGCCATGATCTTATTGAACGGCGGAGCAGGCTCAAGGGGCCAGATGGCCTACTCCTGCTCCTGGTTGTTATGTTCTTATGACAATCATTGTAATATTTTCTGTTGGTGATATTCTTGTCATAATTTTTAAACTGTTGGGGATGGGTGAGTGGTGGGAGTGGTAATTAAAGCCGGGGTGACTGCATGATTCTAAGCTGTGGGTTTGATATGGTAATAAGCCTAGAAATACATCAAACTGATGTTTAAGTAAGGTAAGTTAGAAGGATGTTTACAGAACAGGAATAGATTTGAATGGGTTGCTCTGATTCATCTTGATATACAAGATGTGAAAGAAAGGTGTGATAGGTAAAGTGTGGATAGAGTGAGCTTACTCTTACTTTAGTAGAATTTAAAAGAAAGTCATTCAATTCTGAGAGACAGCAGTTCTAAAGAGACTGGGTGAGACAATGGAGAGATCGATGGTTAAGAACATATTTAAGAAGATGTTGAAGCGTATGGGGTGGCTGTTTTGGATTTCAACAGGCAGCAGTAATAGCTGGTCAAACTCCCAGCAAGCAGTGTCAACAAAGTCAGATCTGAAAGGTCAGCTGTTGTTAACCTCAGAGGGCCCCTGAAGAGAAATTAAAGGTATCTTGTGGTTAAAAAGTGCTGGAATTTTATAGATTTTAAAATCTATAAGGAGTTACCGAACAGATACAAGGAAGGTTAACTCTGAAGGTAGTTAAATGAAGATAGTTTTGAACTGTTTTAACGTGCGAAGGCAGTGTTGTGATCAAGTGTAATTGTATTTTTTCTATTTCTTAATAAACATTTATTTTACTTTAACTTTATCACAAGTAGTCGGGGACATCATTTCTGGATTTCCAAACCTCCCCTCATCCTACACAAATGAAAAATAAATAAATATGTGGGAATATGTGGGCGGCACGGTAGCACAGTGGTTAGCACTGCTGCTTCACAGCTCCAGGGTCCCAGGTTCGATTCCCGGCTCGGGTCACTGTCTGTGTGGAGTTTGCACATTCTCCTCGTGTCTGCGTGGGTTTCCTCCGGGTGCTCTGGTTTCCTCCCACAGTCCAAAGATGTGCGGGTTAGGTTGATTGGCCAGGTTAAAAATTGCCCCTTAGAAGTCCAGAGATGCGTAGGTTAGAGGGATTAGCGGGTAAAATATGTGGGGGTAGGGCCTGGGTGGGATTGTGGTCGGTGCAGAGTTGATGGGCTGAATGGCCTCCTTCTGCACTGTAGGGTTTCTATGATTTCTATGAGTTGTATCAAGTTTCCCATTTGGGATTTGAACAGTTTGGCATTTACCATCAGCCACGCCCTTAACACTAAAACCAGACACAGTATTCTACTGACAGGAGCTGGTGGGGGAAGGGGGGGGTGGGGGAGTGGGGTTTGGTTGGGGGGGGGGGTCGCTGGTGAGCTGTGTGTCTGCATTTGTCTCTTTAATCAGGGTCATTCGCCAATCACCAATCTGAATGTTATTTGTCCAGCTTCATGTTGAGGTGATTTGCTTTATTTGATACTTCAGTGTGGGTTCTGGGAGAGGCCCTAATCTTTGCTCTTTTATAGCTCTTTGATCACATTGTGGACTGTGTTGCCAAGTTTCTGTCAAATCAGAAAATCACAGAACGCCTTCCTCTGGGATTCACCTTCTCCTTCCCTTGTAAACAGATCAGCCTGGACCAGGTGAGAACCCAGCTGGGATATTACTGCCTTGCTCCCGTTGCATCTCAGTCTCAGAGCACAATTCAACCGGCATCAATTTATATTATGAATTTTATACTTGTGATAATTGTAATGATTGGTGACCCGACCACCAGGTTAACAACAATTTTTGTACAGAGTGCTTCAATATACATCTTCTTCAATCAGCTCTAGGATTGATTCCAATGGTGAAAATCCCTGCTCAGCCCGGGATTCGCACGCTCCCTCCCCATTGGGCAATCAGGTCACATGACCCTCCAGACACTTGCTCTCCTAAAGGGGCTCGCTACCACATCCCTCTCCCTTTAAGTCCAACATTAACAAAAATAAATATTTTTAACATAGTTCATCAGACACTCAGTCTGTCAATGAATTTTTGCTTTCTCAGGTGTAGCTCAGATTGGTGTGATTCAGCAGCAGTGGTAGATTGAGTTGGACTTTGAGGCCGACTCTTTTCTTGTCCAGGTACATCACTTTCCATTATTTCCTGGGTTTCACTGAGATCAACACTTGTTGATCTCACAACTGCAACAGTTAGGGCCACCCAGGCCCTATCCCCATAAGCCCATGTATTTACTCTAGCTAGTCTGTCTGACAATTTAGCATGGCCAATCCAGCTAACCCACACATCTTTGGAGTGTGGGAGGAAACCGGAGCACCCGGAGGAAACCCACGCAGACACGGGGAGAATGTGTAAACTCCACACAGACAGTGAGCTGAGGCCGGAATTGAACCCGGGTCCCTGGTGCTGTGAGGCAGCAATGCTAACCACTGTGCCACCGTGTCGCCCTGTCCAGACCTTTATCTGTTGTGCCATTGCAGGCAATGTATCAAAAATGTTTAGGGCCATTACAATCTCTTGAGGTACTGGAGGGGGTAGTGTACTTTCTGGAAATGGGAGATGACTTAGGGTGTCTGCATGGGCTCTGGCCGCTAATATCAATGCCCATCATTGTATTTCAGCAGATGCAATTGGGGGATTAGATTTGTCTTCCTTAAAAAGCCCTAACAGAGGTTGGTTATGACAGTGAAATGTCTCTCACAGACACCACTGAATTCTTTTATTCCTGCAAATCACGGCTAAACCTTCCTTTTCAATTTGAGAATACCTTTTTTCTGGATTTGAAAGAGTTCTGGATACGTATCCAATGGGTCTCTCTGACCCATAGAACACAACGATGTTGTGCCGAGCTTTATCTGAAACCCAGATCAAGCTATCCCACTCCCTATCATCCTGGTGTGCTCCATGTGCCTATCCAATAACCGCTTAAATGTTCCTAAAGTGTCTGACTCCACTATCACTGCAGGCAGTCCATTCCACACCCCAACCACTCTCTGCGTAAAGAACCTACCTCTGATATCCTTCCTATGTCTCCCACCACGAACCCTATAGTTATGCCCCCTTGTAATAGCTCCATCCACCCGAGGAAATAGTCTTTGAACGTTCACTCTATCTATCCCCTTCATCATTTTATAAACCTCTATTAAGTCTCCCCTCAGCCTCCTCCGCCCCCTCCGCTCCAGAGAGAACAGCCCTAGCTTCCTCAACCTTTCCTCATAAGACCTACCCTCCAAACCAGGCAGCATCCTGGTAAATCTCCTCTGCACTCTTTCCAGCGCTTCCACATCCTTCTTATAGTGAGGTGACCAGAACTGCACACAATATTCCAAATGTGGTCTCACCAAGGTCCTGTTCAGTTGCAGCATAACCCCACAGCTCTTAAACTCCAACCCCCTGTTAAGAAAAGCTAACACACTATAGGCCTTCTTCACAGCTCTATCCACTTGACTGGCAACCTTTAGAGATCGGTGGATATGGACCCCAAGATCTCTCTGTTCCTCCACAGTCTTCAGAACCCTACCTTTGACCCTGTAATCCACATTTAAATTAGTCCTACCAAAATGAATCACCTCATATTTATCAGGGTTAAACTCCATTTGCCATTTTTCAGCCCAGCTTTGCATCCTATCTATGTCTCTTTGCAGCCTACAACAGCCCTCCACCTCATCCACTACTCCACCAATCTTGGTGTCATCAGCAAATTTACTGATCCACCATCCACCATTTGGGGTAGCACAGCTCACATCACACACAGGGATGTATCACAAGTAAGAACCAACTTTTGAGTGGGGTTAAAATATTATCTTATTATCAAAATGTACTAATGGGCATGATGATTGAAGTGCTTGTTTGACTTGGTTGAAAGGCTCCTTTTGTGGTTTTCCAGCACCACCTCTCTCATTTCTTCAATAGTCCATGCAAAGATGCCAGCAATGTTGATAGATTTGGGAGGAACTGCCCTTAGTCATTGACTTGCCCAAGGAAGGGCTTGGGTTGTGAGATATTCCTAAGGGCCAGTGCTTCTTTGATGGCTCTCACTTTGTCCTCCAAAGGATGTAACCCCTGTGCATCCACTCTATAACCCAGATCATCCACCTCATTTGCTTGGAAGGTACCTTTTCAAATCTCTTCAAGGCTTTGTCCAGATTGGCTAACTGTTCTTCCTCGGTGGATCCTGTTATCAGAACATTGTATAGATCACAGACAACTCTGGATAAATCCTGCAACAAATGCTCCATTGTACATTGAAAAATGGCATGACAAGACCCCAAATGGTAGACGTGTACCATCACCCTTGATGGTGATGTACTCCCTCAATGTGTTGATCAGCTCCAATTGTTGGTAAGCGTGGCTCATGTCTAGCTTGATATACATTAGACCCCCTCCAGCCAAGTTTGCGTACAGATCCTCTATCTTGGGAAGCTTTGCAGCCTAGATAACCATCAACTTGTGACAGGTGGCACAGTGGTCAGCACTGCTGCCTCACAGCACCAGGGACTCAGGTCGATTCCCAGCTTGGGTCACTGTCTGTGCGGAGTCTGCAAGTTCTCCCTGTGTCTACGTAGGTTTCCCCTGGGTGCTCCGGTTTCCTCCCACAGTCCGAAAGATATGCAGGTTAGGTGCATTGGCCGTGTTAAATTCTCCCTCAGTGTACCTGAACAGGCGCCGGAGTGTGGTGACTATGGGATTTTCACAGTAACTTCATTGCAGTGTTAATGTAAGCCTACTTGTGACACGAATAAATAAATTTAAACTTAAACTTGTGGTCTCTGCATATACAGATGGTCTTCTCTGGTTTAACTACAGTGATGTCCACTCTGAGAATTGCAAGGGCTTCATGATGCCCAAGTCTTCTGAATGTTTCAGCTCTGTCTCAACCTTTTCAAATAATGAGTCGGACACAGGTCTCACCCTGTTAAATCTTGGCGTAGTTTCGGGATCAACATGGATTCATCTTTAAATATTTGATCACCCCCAACTCTTCTTCAATTACTTCTTGGCAACTTCTGAGGACTTCCTGCAGGCCCTTCTCATTTATTTTAAAACTTTCTAGCCAGTTTAAATTGATCTCCTAAAGCCAGTCACATCCCATCTAACTTGGTCCTTAGCCCAATACCACAATTGACAGTAACTGAGCACTAACTTTACGATAGTGACATTTAAAGGGTGTCTTGACAAATACATGAAGAGGATGGGAATAGAGGGATACAGTCTCCAGGGCCTGTTCCTGTGCTGTAATTGTATTTGTTCTTTGAGCAGACTGCTTTCTGTAGCTTTTAGGAGTTGATTGTCTTTCCTACAATTTGAATAGCTTCACCAGATTATGTGGCTCGTGTGGCTGCCTCAGGGTTTGAACCCCTCCTTGGAGTATGTTTGTTCCCCACTGACTATAGCGAATGTTCCCCGTGCACACCTCCATCTTCAGTGGACAGCCATTCACCAATTGCACCAATGTAATTGGGGCTAACCCCTCTGTAATTCATTAACAAAATATTTGGTTCACCTTCTGGACGACTCTCCATGTTATATACTGAAACTGGATACTTACCTTGCTTGTACTGGATAAGCCCTGCTTGCTTCTGCATTTGTGCCTTATGTAGCCTCTTCTCCAGAATGTGAAGCATTCTGCTTCTCTGAATCAGCACTTCTCTTAGGAGTGACTCCCCCCGCATTGGTAGTTGTCTACATTATTCCTAGACTGTTGACTTTATTTCCTCTACTTTTGAATTCTTCTGGTGTCAACACTTCTCTCTTTACTTAAACCAGCACCCTCGCTCTTGGCACCACCGCTGTTAGCAGCTTCCCACCATACCTGGTGGTTCTTGCTGATCTGCACACTCTACGGCTCTAAGACACCCTTCTCTGCACTTTCCACTGCTAGGGCCACTTCCAGTGCCTTTTTGAAAGTTACTTCTGACTCTGCCAGTTTACATCGCATATCAAACGATTCCTCAACATGCCATTCAATGCTGAACCAAACTCGCAGTACTTCGCTATTTGTCCTAACCTTGCTACAAAGGTCACAATGGTCTCTCCTTGGGCTTTCCCCATTGAATTAAATTTGTACCTTTGCAATGCTACTGAGGGTTTAAGATGGTATTGCCCTTTTACTAGTTCCAAAAGCTCTGCAAAAGTTTTGGTATCAGGAGCATCTAGGGATGTTAAACTTCTGACCAAATTATGGGTGGAACTTTTCCAAATAATTTTGAAGGGGGCGATCTTACGACCTCATCTCGCCCAACTTTCAGTGAGGTGAGGTGGTAAGATCAGGCAGGAGGCAAAAGATCAGAAACGTGTCTGGGTTTTCACCTCCCCAATCATACTGGCGGAATCGGCTGAATGAAGCTGATTTAATTATTAATTACATGGTTATTTGACACTGGGAGATTGGGTCGCTTGCCCAATGGCACCCCTGGAGCTCAGCAACCAGCTTCTCTGGTGAACTCAGGCTCCACCATCTCACCTCCTCTTGCTGGCGAGAATCACACGTTTTTGTTTGCACTAAGTGCTGTAAGATTGCATTTTCAAACTTGCCCTAAAAACAGGTCTGAAACCTGTTTTCCTGCCCGTTTGGCACTTAGGGCGAGGTGATTGTTGCCAGCAGGGCGTGGGTTGGATCCTCAGCTTGCCGGTGAAACTGGCTGCTGAGATCTGCGCAGGAGTCCCACTCTCCTGCCGCCCAGCCACCCTCCCTATGTTCTATATATATGGATGATATTGGAATAGTGTAGATTAGATGGGCTTTAGATTGGTTTCACTGGTCGGCGCAACATCGAGGGCCGAAGGGCCTGTACTGCGCTGTAATGTTCTATGTTCTCCCCCCATGGACTTGGAGGACACCCCCTCATGCACATTGGGAATGCTGTCCCACAGACATCACGACCCCCCCAACTGTTAATTGCCCCCCTGGCAGAGTTCCCCCTTCCCCTTCCTGCCAATAACCTCCACCCCCCCCCCCCCCACAGAGATCCCTCTTCCGTCCCACCCCTGAAGAGCTCCCTGCATGTCACACCCCTCTCGTGGCTCTGTTCCCTCTAGCTCCTCCACTCTGGCTTTGCACCTACTTTGGCTCCACTCTCTTGGCACTGCTCCAGCACAGTTAGTACAGGGGGCAGTGCCCAGGGTACCAGGTGAGCCCCATGGGCACTGCTTGGCCCCGCCTCCGACAACTCTGGGGGGGCTTCAATGGCCCCCCATCACCGCAGCATAGCCATCACGTCTGATCTGTGTTGGTGGTGACCATATGTGATTCTCGTCGGGGAGAACATTGGCTGGTGAGATGATACAGGTAAGGGAGCCTGGACGATAGTGTCCAGGACTCGTTAATGACATAGAAATATAGAAAATAGGTGCAGGAGTAGGCCATTCGGCCCTTTGAGCCTGCACCACCATTCAATATGATCATGGCTGATCATGCACTTTCAGTATCCCACTCCCACTTTCTCTCCATATCCCTTGATTCCTTTAGCCACAAGGGCCACGTCCAGCTCCCTCTTGAACATATCTAACGAACTGGCTCCAACAGCTTTCTGTGGTAGAGAATTCCACAGGTTCACAACTCTTTGAGTGAAGAAGTTCTTCCTCATCTCAGTCCTGGTTGACTTACCCCTTATTCTCAGACTGTGACCCCTAGTTCTGGACTTCCCCAACATCGGGAATATTCTTCCCACATCTAGTCTCTCCAGGATTTTATATGTTTCTATGAGATTCCCTCTCATTCTTCTAAATTCCAGTGAGTACAAGCCCAGCTGATCCAGTCTCTCTTCGCGTGTCAGTCCTGCCAGTCCAGGAATCAGTCTAGTAATGACATGCAAAGCATATCATTAATATTTAAATCGCAAAGCCGATTTCACTGGCAAAACAGTGCTGGTAAGATTGGGGGAGTGAGAAATCGGGCACGAACCTGATTTTTCGCCTTCTGCCTGATCTTAACCACCTGGCCTTGCAAGTATTACATATTATATCCAGTCTTCAAAATTTACATCAAATGGCTCTAACATGCCAATGATAGGCATGTTGCTGATTTCCTCTTTGCACGTTGGACCATTTCAAACCAGAAATCATCATAGAAATCATAGAAACCCTACAGTGCAGAAGGAGGCCATTCGGCCCATCGAGTCTGCACCGACCACAATCCCACCCAGGCCCTACCCCCACATATTTTACCCACTAATCCCACTAACCTACGCATCACAGGGGCAATTTTTAATCTGGCCAATCAACCTAACCCGCACATCTTTGGACTGTGGGAGGAAACCGGAGCACCCGGAGGAAACCCACGCAGACACGAGGAGACTGCGCAAACTCCACACAGACAGTGACCCGAGCCGGGAATCGAACCCGGGACCCTGGAGCTGTGAAGCAGCAGTGCTAACCACTGTGCTACCGTGCCGCCCAGGTCTCCTTTGCACTTTCTACTCTGGTTTCAGGTACTTCCATTTTCCTTGTTGCCAATGTAATAATCATAATGAATGGTGACCACCTTGTTAACAACAACAACAGCTATTAACTAACTCAAACTATGTACAGAATGCTTCAATATGTGTCTTCAGCATGCAGCTCTGGGAACAATTCTGACAGTAAAAACCCTGGGATTTGTGTGCTCCCATCTGATTGCATAATTGCGTCACATGACCCTGAGGGGACTCATCACAACAATATTGAACAGCATTGAGTCACCAGATTGATAAATACCCCGTTCACCAATCCCAGCTCTATTCTGCCCTGCAGGCGATCCTGTTAAACTGGACCAAGGGATTCAGTGTTCCAGACTGTGTCGGAAAGGATGTGGTACAGCTCCTGAGAGAAGCTATTCAGCGCCGACAGGTAATGACTTCCACCCAGATGCTTCTGTGACAGACCCAAACTGACTGACCCATTACCCTGGCAATGGACTGACCTGGTTCTCAGGTAACCAACTGACCCGTTTCCCTGGTAACCAACTGACCCGTTTCCCTGGTAACCAACTTCCTAAACTCTTACGTCTCCGGATTATTCCAGGGCGACGTGGGTGATCTTTGTGGAGTCTCACAGTCAGCTGACTGACTCTTCATTCAGGCAGGCAAGAACATTGCTTCATTTCAGGACAGACCAGCTCAGCCAGGCTGAGGGGGTCAGAGGCTTCGCTGCAATTGCCGGGTTCTCCTCACACCCAAGGTGCCATCGATTGCACCCATAGGGGGTTCAAGGTGCCGGCCAGCAATTTAGATAGTTAGTGAACACAAGACCCAAATTGTCCAGATCTGTGCAAAGTACCCGGGCTGCTGCACCTGCCTCAGAATAGGAAATCAATGTCAACTGAAGTGCAGATCCCGGGAGCCGGAAGGCGGGGAAGAGGAGGCTGTAATCAAGAACCTTCACAGGGATAGGGACACCAGGAAGGCCCTGATTCCACACTTTCATGGCTAGGCTGGCATGGTCTGTCCTCTCAGAGTCCATGGGCATCACCCCAGTCTCAAACATGTCACACTGAGCCCATTGCCTGAGTGATAAAGATCGATATGCCAGACATCTCACCACAGCCATTAATGAGGTTGACACCAATCGAGCACACAGGACACTGATGATTTCTGAGAAATAAATTATTTATGGTGAGAAGCAAAACACAAAACAAAGCGAAACATCCAGTTAGGTCACCAACAGGCACCGCCTGGTGACATGGTCGGGTACTCCTCAGTCTATGTGGCCTCAGAGGATGGCACGGTACCTGGCAGAGAGGTAGAGGAGCTGCTGCCCTCGTCCAGGATGCCATACAAGGAGGCCCCAGAGACGACAACCAGCTCATCCATTTTTCTGAGGTGAGTACTCATCTCCCTGATTTGATTTGATTTGACTTATTATTGTTACAAAGAGTCATAGAGGTTTACAGCATGGAAACAGGCCCTTCGGCCCAACTTGTCCATGCGCCCTTTTTTTTTAAAACCCCTAAGCTAGTCCCAATTGCCCGCATTTGGCCCATATCCCTCTATACCCATCGTACCCATGTAACTATCTAAACGCTTTTTAAAAGACAAAATTGTACCCACCTCTACTACTACCTCTGGCAGCTTGTTCCAGACACTCACCACACTCTGCGTGAAAAAATTTCCCCTCTGGACCCTTTTGTATCTCTCCCCTCTCACCTTAAACCTATGCCCTCTAGTTTTAGACTCCCCTACCTTTGGGAAAAGATATTATCTAGCTGATCTATTCCCCTCATTATTTTATAGACCTCTATAAGATCACCCCTCAGCCTTCTACACTCCTGAGAAAAAAGTCCCAGTCTATCCAGCCTCTCCTTATAATTCAAACCATCAAGTCGAGGTAGCATCCTAGTAAATCTTTTCTGCACTCTTTCTAGTTTAATAATATCCTTTCTATAATAGGGTGACCAGAACTGTACACAGTAGTCCAAGTGTGGCCTTACCAATGACTTGTACAACTTCAACAAGACATCCCAACTCCTGTTCTGACCAATGAAACCAAGCATGCCGAATGCCTTCTTCACCACTCTGTCCACCTGTGACTCTACTTTCAAGGAGCTATGAACCTGTACCCGTAGATCGAAGTACTGTTTCTTGCGAGCTATACAGACAAAGCATACCGTTCACAGAGAAGGAAAGGAGAGAGTGCAGAATGGATACCGAATGGATATAGAGGTTGATACCGGAGATGAGGGGTTTGGATTATGAGGAGAGGCTGAGGAGATTGGGTTTGTACTCGTTGGAGTTTAGAAGGATGAGGGGGGATCTTATGGAGACTTATAAGATAATGTGGGGGCTGGATAGGGTGGAGGCGGAGAGATTCTTTCCACTTAGTAAGGAAGTTAAAACTAGAGGACACAGCCTCAAAATAAAGGGGGGTCGGTTTAAGACAGAGTTGAGGAGGAACTTCTTCTCCCAGAGGGTGGTGAATCTCTGGAATTCTCTGCCCACTGAGGTGGTGGAGGCTACCTCGCTGAATATGTTTAAAGCGCGGATGGATGGATTCCTGATCGGTAAGGGAATTAAGGGTTATGGGGATCAGGCGGGTAAGTGGTACTGATCCACGTCAGATCAGCCATGATCTTATTGAATGGCGGGGCAGGCTCGAGGGGCTAGATGGCCTACTCCTGCTCCTATTTCTTATGTTCTTATGTTCTTATGAATGTAGTGTTACAGTCATAGCTAAGGTGTAGAGAAAGATCAACTTAATGCAAGGAAAGTCCATTCAAAAGTCTGACAGCAGCAGGGAAGAAGCTGTTTTTGAGTCGGTTGGTATGTGATCTCAGACTTTTGTATCTTTTTCCCGACGGAAGAAGGTGGAAGACAGAGTGTCCAGGGTGCGTGGGGTCCTTAATTACGCTGGCTGCTTTGCGACGCAGTGAGAAGTGTAGACAGAGCTTACCAATGCCCTGCCTCAGACAAAGAAACCAATGTCGACTAAAGTGCAGATCCTGGGAAATCCCGGGAGCAGAAGGCGAGGAAGAGGAGGCTGTAATCAAGAAGGCATAATCATAAGGCAATGACTCTGCTTACCAATGAAGGATGTGCACCCATCGGAGAGACTGAATGCCACATCCTGCAGCCACACCTCCTGAAGACGGTGCCTGCGTGAGGGCTTGCAGGTCCGCCCACAACCTCAGGAGCCCCTCATCGTGTCCCTGGAGCTGCCTCTTCATCAGCATCACCACCGGATGAGGCTATGCACTCTGAGCCCAGGATTATCGCAGAGCTAATACTTAGCCAGGCCTCCTCCATGGCAGAGACTATGGTACGCAGACCCTCAAGGATCTCTGGCACATCTCCCTCCGCATCCCACTGGACATCCAGCATTTGCTGCCTTATAGAAACCCTACAGTGCAGAAGGAGGCCATTCGGCCCATCGAGTCTGCACCGACCACAATCCCACCCAGGCCCTACCCCCACATATTTTACCCGCTAATCCCTCTAACCTTCACATCCCAGGACTCTAAGGGGCAATTTTTCAACCTGGCCAATCAACCTAACCCGCACATCTTTGGACTGTGGGAGGAAACCGGAGCACCCGGAGGAAACCCACGCCGACACGAGGAGAATGTGCAAACTCCACACAGACAGTGACCCGAGCTGGGAATCGAATTATGGACGACTGGGAATCGAATTATGGACGACTCCAGAGGGCTCAGCATTGTCCTCCGAATGCCGGCTCCCTGGTCACTCCCAGCACCCACTATCTCCACCAACAAGCGTGATGTGCCATCACTGCTAAGCTCTACCAACTGAGCCAACATGTTAATGCCCATCAAGGTGCCAGTATCTGCATTCGTGCTGGATGCTGGGAGAGGGTGTGCCACCTGTACATGTTGTGATTGTGTCAATGGCTGACTCTGGTTGACGGCTAATCTGAAGCAATTGGACAGAAACATCACTCTTATCAAGTTTCCACACATGCTGCCCAGTGCGATTGCTCTCAGTTATAGTAAAGTGGCTCAGTGACTGAGTTTGTTCTAATGGATGAAAAGCCCATTCATCACTTTCACCTTCATCCTGACATGATTCAGCCCACTGGGCTCTCAGCTTCCTCCGAGACTCCAGCCCCTCCATGACCTGAGGACTCCCTTCCGCTTGTTCTCAAGCTTCAGGACTCCCAGCTCATGGCTGCTGAAGATCACCAGGTTAGTCGCCCCACCACCAGTGGCTGCTCACTCACGATTGTTATGGTTTTGTTTCTCCTGAATGTAAGTGCAGAGTTTCATTGAGAACTGAACCCTTTCCCTCCAGCACCATCCCATACTGTACCTCAATTCCAATCACCCCAAGCGACTAGAGGACATTCCCACCCCTTGGATGGACCCAGGCCTCAGGTATTTGTGTCCAGCCTTGAGATGCATGGGCAGATATGTGCCAAAGACTGAATGAAACCCACACACTTGATTCCTGCTATTGATGAGCACCTCCCTCAGTCCACAATCAGAACTCACCAGTGCTGAGCACAGAAATCCATTGATGTCCCACTGACCTCAGCGCCACCTCTGTCCAGGGCTTCTTGGTGCGACGTGGTGGCCTCCCTTCCATTCCTGGGCCTCATGAGGCCTCTCCTGGCTATCACCAACTCCACCAGGGCTTACAGATATTCACCGGAGAAACTGTCAGCTGGAGATCCCCTCCTGCCTGCTGTACCTTCCAGTAGATAGCAGTCTGAATCCTCCGGTTTCTTCAGCAGCCTTAGTGCATCACCTTTAAACTTCACAGCAGATTGTCATTAGACACGACACCTACCGCACACGTGCTCTCGCCAACCCCGTTCACCCAACACGGCCATAATTCACATTGGCTGCCACTTAAGTAGCAATTCAGTGTATCATGGGTGGGACTGGGAAACACAGATGCTTCCGATTCAGTCCACCCAGTGTGCATGGTGTACACAAAATTCTACCCCAGGTAACGGACTGACCCGCTCCCCAGGTAACGGACTGACCCGCTCCCCAGGTAACGGACTGACCCGCTCCCCAGGTAACGGACTGACCCCCTTCCCAGGTAACGGACTGACCCGCTCCCCAGGTAACGGACTGACCCGCTCCCCAGGTAATTGTTTCCGGAGTGAATGGTTGATTTGTTTCCTGTGTAATGGTTTTTCAGGAGCTTGACCTGGAAGTAGTTGCTCTTGCAAATGATACTGTTGGAACAATGATGTCAGCTGCCTTCCAGGACCCGAAGTGTGAAATTGGTCTCATTGTGGGTGAGTCTTTGTTTCAATGTGTCCCAGAGGGCACTAAGCGATGGTACATATAGATAGGTCAATGCTCAGGGACACTGGACCGTGGGTGCTGGGTGACACTGGGCTCTGGCTACTGGGTGAACTGGACTCTGGCTAATATGGGGCGCTGGGTGACACTGAGCTGTGGGTGCTGGGTGACACTGCGCTGTGGGTGCTGGGTGACACTGCGCTGTGGGTGCTATAAGGCACTGGATGCTGGGTGAGGCTAGGCACTGGGTGACGCTGGATTCTGGGTGAGGTTGGGCAATGGGTGACATAGGGTACTGGATGCTGGGTGATGCTGGGCTCTGGCTCCTGGGTGACATGGGGTGCTGGGTGACACTGCGCTATGGGTGCTGGGTGACACTGTGCTATGGGTGCTGGGTGACACTGTGCTATGGGTGCTGGGTGACACTGTGCTATGGGGTGCTGGGTGACACTGCGCTGTGGGTGCTGGGTGACACTGTGCTATGGGTGCTGGGTGACACTGTGCTATGGGGTGCTGGGTGACACTGCGCTATGGGTGCTGGGTGACACTGCGCTGTGGGTGCTGGGTGATATTGTGTGTGACTCTCACTGCGTGTCTGTCCTGGTTAATGCACAGGAACTGGCACCAACGCCTGTTACATGGAGCAGATGAAGAACATTGAGAAATTGGATGGTGATAGTGGAGAAATGTGCATCAATATGGAATGGGGAGCGTTTGGACAGGGTGAACAACATTCACTCGCTGAGATCGTGAATGAATTTGACAAACTAGTGGATCAACAATCTCTACACCCAGGAAAGCAGATGTAAGGGACTGAATTTACACAGTAAGAGTTTTAACAACACCAGGTTAAAGTCCAACAGGTTTATTTGGTAGCAAAAGCCACACAAGCTTTCGGAGCTCCAAGCCCCTTCTTCAGATGCCGGCAACGCCAGCATCTCCACATCATGACACTGAATATACAGACAGGGATTTGGGATGGTCCCAAAGTCACTGTCCACTCATCACTCAAATACATGCAATCCAACTGTAGAATCTCCTGTCTCCCTGTGCACTCTGCTTAATCCGATCATTTAAACCAAGGGCAGTGAATGTAAATGTCACCATTGCATCATTACAGAGATGGCTTTCAGTCCAGCAAACTCTTGCTCACGTCATAGGAAACATTAAATAATGGCTTCAACAGACTCACTCAATTCGTCACAGAACCAGATCGTGGCCCAGTCCATTCCTATCACCTCCTAAATCTACTGTCCATGACCTTTGCCCCTGGCTTCCAGCTGCACACTCACTATTTGGTGACGTGCCCCTTTATTAGGAAGAGTGGGGGAGGAAGAGAGAGTGTTATCGGGGTGGGATGAACCATCGAGCCAATTGAAGAGATGTGATTGTTTGACAGATGGAGTCTGGAAGTTGTGGAGTTCAGAAACATCCTTACCTCTGTCCTGTATATAATAGTTTCCCTCAATAAAGCATTGGTTAGTTTATTTGCAGAGTTGGTCGTCTTTACTTTGTAGCTATTATACCTGGCGACAAGGTAAATCTGAGCCCTTTCTGTCATCTACTTTTTGTAGCCCTTTTTGTCATTTTCATAAATGACCTGGATGAGGAAGTGGAGGGATGGGTTGGTAAGTTTGCTGACGACACGAAGGTTGGTGGGGTTGTGGATAGTCTGGAGGGATGTCAAGTTACAGAGGGCAATAGATAGGATGCAAGACTGGGCGGAGAAGTGGCAGATGGACTTCAACCCAGATAAATGCGTAGTGGTCCATTTTGGCAGGTCAAATGGGATGAAGGAGTACAATATAAAGGGAAAGACTCTTAGTACTGTAGAGGATCAGAAGGACCTTGGGGTCCGGGTCCATAGGACTCTTAAATCGGCCCCGCAGGTGGAGGAGGTGGTTAAGGCGGCGTATGGTGTGCTGGCCTTTATCAATCGAGGGATTGAGTTTAGAAGTCCGGGGATAATGATGCAGCTATATAAGACCCTCGTCAGACCCCACTTGGAGTACTGTGCTCAGTTCTGGTCGCCTCATTACAGGAAGGATGTGGAAAAGATTGAAAGGGTGCAGAGGAGATTTACAAGGATGTTGCCTGATTGAGTGGCATGCCTTATGAGGATAGGCTGAGGGAGCTCGGTCTTTTCTCCTTGGAGAGACGTAGGATGAGAGGAGACCTAATAGAGGTATACAAGATGTTGAGAGGTATAGATTGGGTGGACTCTCAGAGGCTTTTTCCCAGGGTGGAAATGTCTGCTACGAGAGGACATAGGTTTAAGGTGCTGGGGGGTAGGTACAGGGGAAATGTTAGGGGGAAGTTTTTCACACAGAGGGTGGTGGGCGAGTGGAATCGGCTGCCGTCAGTGGTGGTGGAGGCAAACTCAATAGAGTCTTTTAAGAGACTCCTGGATGAGTACATTGGACTTAATAGGATGGAGGGTTATAGGTAGGCCTAAAAGGTAGGGATATGTTCGGCACAACTTGTGGGGCCAAAGGGCCTGTTTTGTGCTGTAGTTTTTCTATGTTTCTACTGCAAGTCAGGAGAGTGATCCTCACATTGAACACCTTTGAAAAACATTGCTGCAACAAATTGTAAGTGCCAAAATGCTATTGATTTGGAAATGGGAATAATTCAAGCATGCAATAGAATAGTGGGTCCAATATGTCAAGTTTCTCCGATTCTTTTTAAGGCCAATGAAATTGAGGGAGAGGCAAAGCAGAAAAGCATTCTTATAACAACCTGTGTAGTTCAGACTTACAATCTTATTCAAAGTCTGACATTTCCAGAGGACAAAAAACCTTCAAGCAGCCCATTGCCTTAGTCAAGGAACACTACAACCCAAAAGCATCAGTGATTATGCAGTGACACAAATTTAATTTGACAATGAGAAACCCAGCGGAGACAATCGCAGTGTCAAGGCAGTTGGCTGAGCTGCGTGAACTTGGATCAATGCTCAATGATATCATAGAAATCATAGAAACCCTACAGTGCAGAAAGGGGCCATTCGGCCCATCGAGTCTGCACCAACCACAATCCCACCCAGGCCCTACCCCCATATCCCAACATATTTACC
The DNA here is from genome assembly GCF_964213995.1 of Mustelus asterias. Lineage (NCBI taxonomy): Eukaryota > Metazoa > Chordata > Chondrichthyes > Carcharhiniformes > Triakidae > Mustelus > Mustelus asterias. The sequence goes on along the minus strand of NC_135816.1, from coordinate 79,682,190 downwards.
CACTAATCCCTCTAACCTACACATCTCAGGACTTGACAAGAGTCATGCCTAACAGCAGTTGGAGCTGGGCAAGGCATTGAGGGAAGTCATGACTATTTAGATGATGTGTTAATTACGGGAGCTTCTGAGGAAGAACAATTAGCAAATCTTGAGGAAGTCCTACAAAGGTTTTAAAATGCAGGAATTAGACTAAAGAGAGAAAAATATTCCAAGCTCTCAAAGTCGATGCCCAGGGATTTCATCTTATGGAGAAGATTAAGGCAATCAAGGAAGCACCAGCCCCCCCAAAAATCAGAACAGAAATTATCATGACCAATTCATCCCTAACCTTTTCACATTGCTGGCACTTTTGCATTTTCTTTTTAGTACCAGAGCTGGTACTGGAGTAAACTTCCAAAAAGAAACTTTTGAAGGAGTCAAACTGGTGTTGCAGTCACCAAACCTCTTGGTTCATTTTGATCCCTCAAAAGGAATAGTTCTGACTTGCAATGCTTCACCCTGCTGGATAGAAGCAGTATTGTCCCACAAAATAGGAGAGTGTGGAGTGACCTATTGCTTATGTTTCTAGCACACAGATGCCAAGAGAGCCTCTTCTCAAATAGAAAAGGAATGCTTGGCCATTATTTATGGTGTGAAAAAATGTCATCACTATGTCTATGAATGTTACTTTGCAGCAGTAATTGATCATAAGCCACTCATGGGCTTATTCAGAAAGGACAAGGCCATTCCCTCATCACGTCAACTAGGCTCCAACGATTGGCTTTGCTGCTAGTGGTCTACAATTACACATTGAAACATGAGCCTGGCACCCATGTTGCCAAGGCAGATGCAGCAAGTCACCAAGTTCCTTTGCCACACATTATTCCACTGCTATTGGTGCCACAAGAAATCATCCTTGCCCTCAACCTTTTGGACACGATGTGGAGATGCCGGCGTTGGACTGCCGGCATAGGCACAGTAAAAAGTCTCACAACACCAAGCTAAGGTCCAACAGGATTATTTGGTTGCACGAGCTTTCGGAGCTCTGCTTCTTCATCAGGTGAGTGGAGAGTTGGGTTCACAAACAGGGCATATATAGACACAGACTCAATTACAAGATAACGTTGGAATGCGAGTCTTAACAGGTAATCAAGTCTTTACAGGTACAGACAACGTGAGTGGAGAGAGGGTTAAGCACAGGTTAAAGAGGTGTGAATTGTCTCCAGCCAGGACAGTTAGAGATTTTTCAAGCCCAGGCCAAATGGTTACAGGTAGTGTGACATGAACCTGAGATCCCAGTTGAGGTCGTCCTCATGTGTGCAGAACTTGGCTATCGGTTTCTGCTCGGCGATTCTGCGTTGCCGTGTGTCTTGAAGGCTCCTTGGAGAATGCTTACCCGAAGATCAGAGGCTGAATGCCCGTGATTGCTGAAGTGTTTCCCGACAGGAAGGGAACAGTCCTGCCTGGAGATTGTCGAGCAGCGTCCATTCATCTGTTGTCGTAGCGTCTGCATGGTCTCGCCGATGGACAATGCCATGGGACATCCTCTCCTGAAGCGTTTGAGGTAGACAACGTTGGCCGAATTGCAAGAGTATGTACCATGTACCTGGTGGATGGTGTTCTCACGTGAGATGATGGCATCCTTGTCGATGATCCGGCACGTCTTGCAGAGGTTGCTGTGGCAGGGTTGTGTGGTGTCGTGGTCACTGTTCTCCTGAAGGCTGGGTAGTTTGCTGCGGACAATGGTCTGTTTGAGGTTGCGTGGTTGTTTGAAGGCAAGAAGTGGGGGTGTGGGGATGGCCTTGGCGAGATGTTCGTCTTCATCAATGACATGTTAGAACATAGAACGTAGAAAAAATACAGCACAAACAGGCCCTTCGGCCCACAAGTTGCGCCAGTCATGTCCCTACCTACCTAGGCTTAGCTATAACCCTCAATCCTATTAAGTCCCATGTACTCATCCAGAAGTCTCTTAAAAGACCCTATCGAGTTTGCCTCCACCACCACTGACGACAGCCGATTCCACTCACCCACCACCCTCTGAGTGAAAAACTTACCCCTGACATCTCCTCTGTACCTACTCCCCAGCACCTTAAACCTGTGTCCTCTCGTAGCAGCCATTTCAGCCCTGGGAAAAAGCCTCCGAGAATCCACCCGATCTATACCTCTCAACATCTTGTACACCTCTATCAGGTCACCTCTCATCCTTCGTCTCTCCAAGGAGAAAAGACCGAGCTCCCTCAGCCTATCCTCATAAGGCATGTCAACCAATCCAGGCAACATCCTTGTAAATCTTCTCTGCACCCTTTCAATCATTTCCACATCCCTCCTGTAATGAGGCGACCAGAACTGAGCACAGTACTCCAAGTGGGGTCTGATGAGGGTCTTATAAAGCTGCATCATTATCCCCGGACTCCTAAACTCAATCCCTCGATTGATGAAAGCCAGCACACCATACGCCTTCTGAACCACCTCCTCTACTTGTGAGGCCGATTTAAGAGTCCTATGGACCCGGACCCCAAGGTCCTGCTGATCCTCTACACTGCTAAGAGTCTTACCCTTGATATTATACTCCTTCATCCCATTTGACCTGCCAAGATGGACCACTACACATTTATCCGGGTTGAAGTCCATCTGCCACTTCTCTGCCCAGTCTTGCATCCTATCTATGTCACACTGCAGCTTCTGACATCCCTCCAACCTATTCACAACACCACCAACCTTCGTGTCGTCGGCAAACTTACCAACCCATCCCTCCGCTTCCTCATCCAGGTCATTTATGAAAATGACAAACAGCAAGGGTCCCAGAACAGATCCCTGGGGCACTCCACTGGTGACCGACCTCCATTCAGAAAAAGACCCGTCTACAACCACTCTCTGCCTTCTGCAGGCAAGCCAGTTCTGAATCCACGAAGCAGCAGCCCCTTGGATCCCATGCCCTCTCACTTTCTCGAGAAGTCTTGCATGGGGGACCTTATCGAACACCTTGCTGAAGTCCATGTAAACCACATCTACCGCTTTCCCTTCGTCAATGTGTTTAGTCACATTTTCAAAGAACTCCACCAGACTCGTAAGGCACGATTTGCCTTCGACAAAGCCGTGCTGACTACTTTTGAGCATACTAAACTTCTCTAAATGTTCATATATCCTGTCCCTCAGGATCTTCTCCATCAACTTACCAACCACTGAGGTTAGACTCACTGGTCGGTAATTTCCTGGGCTATCCCTATTCCCTTTCTTGAATATCAGAACCACATCCGCAATCCTCCAATCCTCCGGAACCTCTCCCGTCTCCATCGACGACGCAAAGATCATCGCCAGAGGCTCTGCAATCTCTTCCCTCGCCTCCCACAGTAACCTGGGGTACGTCCCATCCGGTCCCGGCGACTTATCTATCTTGATGCTATTTAAAATTTCCAACACATCCTCTTTCTTAATGTCCACATACTCAATCTTTTCAGTCCGCCTCAATCCTGTAGTACAACCATCCAGGTCTTTTTCCACCGTGAATACCGAGGTAAAATATTCATTAAGTACCTCTGCTATTTCTTCCGGTTCTGTACAGACTTTCTCACCTTCACCTTTTATAGGTCCTTTTCCTTCACATCTCATCCTTTTACTCTTCACATGTTGAAGGCTCCAAAGAAGATGTTGTAGCTTCTCTGCTCTGGGGAAGTACTGGACGACGAAGGGTACTCTGTCGACCGAGTCCTGTGTTTGTCTTCTGAGGAGGTCAGTGCAGTTTTTCTTGGACACGCTCCTGTGTTAGCACAAGTAAAGTGTGGACCCAAAGAGACTCCTTATTACTCGGGTCAAACATATGGTCCTTCATGGTTGGCATCATAACAAGCCTGAGCAATTTTGGGCATGTCATAGATCATAGAAACCCTACAGTGCAGAAGGAGGCCATTCGGCCCATCGAGTCTGCACCGACCACAATCCCACCCAGGCCCTATCCCCACATATTTACCCGCTAATCCCACTAACCTACGCATCCCAGGACTCTAAGGGGCAATTTTTAACCTGGCCAATCAACCTAACCCGCACATCTTTGGACTGTGGGAGGAAACCGGAGCACCCGGAGGAAACCCACGCAGACACGAGGAGAATGTGCAAACTCTACACAGACAGTGACCCGAGCCGGGAATCGAACCCAGGACCCTGGAGCTGTGAAGCACCAGTGCTAACCACTGTGCTACCGTGCCGCCCTGTCATCTCAGTTAAGTTGTGAGGATGGGGTATTGTTATAGGGAAGAAGAGTAGTTGTCCCTAATCCTGTGCGGAAAGTGTTTTTTCAAGAGTTATACTGTGTGCACCCTGGTACAATGAAAATGAAAATGAAGTTCCATGTTGTGGCCTGGATCGACAAGGACATTGAAGACCTGGTCAAACATGTAACCAGTGTCAAGACAAAGTTTACAGACTTTTCATGGGCACTATGTTCCTGATCAATGTTGACACTCACTCTAAGTGGATCGACATTTTTGACATGAAGACTACAATCTCCCTAGCAACAATGGACAAACAGCAGCAAGCGTTCGCCACCCATAGGTTACCCAAAATGCTGGTGTCTCATAATGAGACTGCATTCACTGGGGAGGAATTTCAACACATAATGCAAACCAAAAGCATAAAGCATGTGTAAACAGCCCCTTAGCATCTGGCCTCAAATGGATTTGCTGAAAGCCTGTCCAAATGTTTAAGTTGGCTATTAAGAAACAATCATCTGTACCTTTATGACTTGAGTGAGTCCATTTCCTACTCACATACAGAACAGCAGCTCATGCAACTACAGGCGTGACCCCCACTGAGTTGAAGACGTCTTCGAACGAGACCTGATTTAATATTTCCAAATTTGGCAGGGACAGTTGAGGTAAAACAGAATGCACAGAAGTACTATGATATTAAACAATTTATTTTACATAAGTAATTTCAATTCTGGTCTGAATTGGGTCTTGGGGTAATTGTGGTTGACACAACTCAGCTGTCATACATTGTTGATATACAAGTTGAAAGGTTATTTATTAGTGTCACAAGTAGGCTTACATTAACACTGCAATGAAGTTGCTGCCTGAATCCCCTAGTCGCCACACTCCAGACTGAGGGAGAATTTAGCACGGCCAATGCACCTAACCAGCACGTCTTTCAGATTGTGGGAGGAAACCGAAGCACCCGGAGGAAACCCATGGAGAGACGGGGAGAACGTGCAGACCCTGCACGGACAGTGACCCGAGCTGGAAATCAAACCCAGATCACTGGCATTGTGAGGCAACAGTGCTGACCACTGTGCCACCCCGAGGGAAGAGAATGAAGAAGCACATGGACACCTGAGGAGAAGAGAACTGAGCACAGTACCAAGCAAACACTCTGTCCCTGCTACACCTGTTAGTGAGACTCCAGCAATTGTAACTGGAACTGAATCCAGTAAGCCTGAGGCAGGGTGGCATAACATTACAATGGGAATTGGAGAGGTTACCAGCACCAGAGCACCTGTCCAAACTAGAAGCTTTCCTGAGGGAACAACATTAACTGATGAAACATCAGTTAAAGAATTGCCACTCTCTCAACGAATTAGAAAGTCTCCAGATAGACTTACTTATTGAGAGACCGTGTGAAGCTTTCCTCCTTTTTGCTGTGTAACATTGTAAATAGTTTTGTTATTGTCAAACATTAATTAAAAAATTGAAGGGGAAGGGAATGTGGTGACATGCCCCTTTGTTGGGGGAAAAGGGGGGCCTTATCAGTGATTGTTTGACAGTTGGAATTAACATAGAACATTACGGCGCAGTACAGGTCCTTCGGCCCTCGATGTTGCGCCGACCAGTGAAACCAATCTAAAGCCCCTCTAACCTACACTATTCCAATATCATCCATATGTTTATCCAATAACCATTTGAATGCTCTTAATGTTGACGAGTCCACCACTGCTGTAGGCAGGGCATTCCACGCCTTTACTACTCTCTGAGTAAAGAACCTACCTCTAACATCTGTCCTATATCTCTCACCCCTCAATTTAAAGCCATGTCCCCTCGTGTTAGCCATCACCATCCGAGGAAAAAGGCTCTCACTATCCACCCTATCTAATCCTCTGATCATCTTGTATGCCTCTATTAAGTCACCTCTTAACCTTCTTCTCTCGAACGAAAACAACCTCAAGCCCCTCAGCCTTTCCTCATACGATCTTCCCACCATACCAGGCAACATCCTGGTAAATCTCCTCTGCACCCTTTCCAACACTTCCACATCTTTCCTCTAATGCGGCAACCAGAACTGTACACAATACTCCAAGTGCGGCTGCACCAGAGTTTTGTACAGTTGCAGCATGACCTCCTGGCTCCGAAACTCAATCCCTCTACCAATAAAAGCTAACACACCGTACGCCTTCTTAACAACCCTATCAACCTGGGTGCCAACTTTCAGGGATCTATGCACATGGACACCCAGATCCCTCTGTTCATCCACGCTACCAAGTATTTTACCATTAGCCCAGTACTCTGTATTCCTGTTTGTTACTCCTTCCAAAGTGAATCACCTCACACTTTTCCGCATTGAACTCCATTTGCCACCTC